>NC_134404.1:329624063-329924063 GCF_038048845.1 Mixophyes fleayi
CCTAAGAGCCAGCCCCCGTCCGTCTAGGGCCAGTTAGACAATGAAAGTAATTGATACTATGGTGTTTCACCTTTGAGCAATGTTAGTAAATACCCTTTAATATCTCAATGGTAAGCTGCACTTTCAGATTATATGTTTACCTGCTAAAGATGTTTTTTTATAGCCATTCCTATGTGACTTGCAGTGAAATGCTTTTACCATATTTAAACCCCTATCACTATACATGGATTTAGCAATCTAGCCCCTCCTGCCAAATGCTAGAAGAACATTATAATGTAGCCGAATGTAGCCTAAGTGTCAACAGGAAAGAAGGTAATGAGGCTCGGGCAGAAGGCATCTATGTAAGAGATGTCAGATGAGGCAAAATTAGATTTTAATTTTTATTTTTTTTACAAAAATGGCATTAAGCCATAGACCGAATGCAAGGAACACAACTCACTATGTGCAGCCAGGAAAAGCTATGGGAAACAGGAGCCAGGAAGACTCTTTCTCAATAGGAACTGAAGCACAACTAGAGGGAAGGCGATACATAAAAAAAATATTTTGCAATATACGAACATTAAAAAGAAAATGTTTGGAGACTGATCAACCTGCAACAAAATTACCATATTTACTATATTCACACAATTTAAAGACAGTTTTTAAATTGTATATTTTGTGCCAGTTCCTAATAGTGACTTAAATAATGTAAATTAAATTTCAATTAAATTTAGTGTAAATGACTCATTGTACAGTGCTTTGTCCGTAGTAGTGTCCCTTAGACCCAGGCAATTAGCTTCAGCATACTATAGACTTCCTGAACATTGATGAATCATAGCAGTAGAATATACCATGCAAATGCCTTTTATTTATAGAGAAAAATAATAATAAAAAGCTTGAAATATAATTATAAAATAGTGAACATGAATGTAGTATGCCAGTTTACATTTATTATATAAATTTTCAAAGCCTTCACTCGGTGCTGATAAGAATAAAGTTTGAGCGCTCTCATATGGAATATATTAATCTAGCAAATTATGTGGCTGAAATAAATTATGTGTTTTTATTTTAAATCTGTCCATCTTGCTGTTGGTTCTTCCCTTAGAAGAAACAAGACATTTTCTGAAAGGTGTGTGGGGTGGTGCTTCTCTATCTTGCATCACTCTGATGCACTGTAGAAGCCAGAACACGTTTGATTGTCTTGACAGTCTTCTGGGTAGCACAGAGGTGCTATAGAGACTGCAGATTGGCGGATTATACACTGAGGCAGAGCCAATGATGTTACAATAAGCAACACTGACATGCTGTGATTTATCGTGGGAGAGTTGTGGGTGGCTAAAACTGGTTCTGCTTGAAGGAGGAGGAAATAACTTTGTTTTTTAACAGAGCCGTCATGGAAAGTCAGGATAAGACTAGATTTTGCGATCAGGCTTCATAGCTTAAAAGCTACATGTTTGGTTTAGTAGTTGCTGAATATACCAATGTGTTTCATCTGGCTCTTTAGAGTAGTGAATGTCTAATAACACTTCAGAATCAGGTACATCATCATCATCATTTATTTATATAGCACCAGCAAATTCCGTAGCGCTTTACAATTGGGAACAAACATTAATGAAACAATACTGGGTAATACATACAGACAGAGAGGTAAGAGGGCCCTGCTCACAAGCTTACAATCTATGGGACAATGGGAGTTTGAAACACAAGGGCACGTGTTACATCATACTGCACATTGGACCAACTAGATTGCAAAGGTAAAAGTATTCAGTGGGCTGTGTGATTCACACACCAATGTTGGTCAGAGGGTTGTTGTCTTGTGTTAGCTGTGTAAAGGGTGGTAATAGGGTAACCTAGAGAGATTAAGATGGTGGTTGAGGAATATCATAAGCTTGCCTGAAGAGGTGGGTTTTTCAGAGAACGCTTGAAGATTTGAAGACTAGAGGAAAGTCTTACTGTGCGAGGGAGGGAATTCCACAAAGTGGGTGCAGCCCGAAAAAGTCCTGTAACCGGGAATGGGAGGATGTGATGAGAGTGGAAGAGAGAAGCAGATGTTGTGCAGAACGGAGGTGTCGAGTTGGGAGATATTTCGAGACAAGTGAGGAGATGTATGTCGGTGCAATTTTGTTGACGGCCTTGTAGAAGAATTTTATATTGGATTCGTTGAAATCCAGGCAGCCAATGTAGAGACTGACAGAGTGGCTCAGCAGAGGAAGAACGGTTTGCAAGGAAAATCAATCTAGCCCGTGCGTGCATAATGGATTGTAGGGGTTCAAGTCTGACTTTGGGAAGACCAGTAAGGAGGGAATTGCAATAGTCGATGCGGGAAATGATGAGCGCATGAATTAAGGTTTTTGCAGTGTCTTGTGTGAGATATGTGCGTATTCTGGAAATGTTCTTTAGATGTATGTAGGTACATATACTGTATATGACATGTTAAAACCTTTTTAGGAAGATTTGTCTAGTGTGTGAGCACCTTTTTTGTTATCATCTCTCATCTCCTGTTCGTCCATGTGTAGAACATCTTGAATTAGAGCAATCTGTAGTTAGTTAGACCATTGGAACATTGACATAGTTACAGACATTTCAGGAGTGTATAGATCTTGTGACCTGTCCTACATTACTGGAAGACAGAGCGGTCTATTAACTAAACTGCGATGAGCCAAAAATCTGGAGAAAACAGGGGAATGGCCATCGCAGCTCTTCTTTTAATATATAAAGGGGTTAAAGCAGGAGGAATCAGATCAATTCCATCGCCGCCAGAGAAGCCTCACTGTGTCCAGCGCCTGGGTTCCATCGCAAAAGCAAAGGTCACCACTCGAGTCAGATCCTCCATATGCTGGCTGTGTTAGACCGGTGATGGAGGTTTTCATTAGTTTAATAGTTTTATATCATGGAAGGAGCAGGGTCCCCAGCAGCACAATTATGATATGAGGCTCTTGTCACATTAATGCAGGCAGATTGTGGTATCAAATGCATCTCTTTATGAAATGATTAATCCAACTAGTTTATATGTGAAACTCATAAGCTGGCACTAGCCCAAATATAACTTATTGCATGTGATGTGGAATATATTAGTATACAACAAATTTAAATTTGAATTTTACTTTTAAAATGACAGTTACTGCTGTATATGTGATTATTATTAGTATAGTGCATTGCTACGATTTAAGTTTTTTCTTTTTTTAAACCTTTTTAAATATTGATCACATCGTAGTTTGATTGTCACATTGACTCTGCAAGTTGCTTGCTGCATTTCAAAGAATTTCCCTCCCAGGCTGAATATCTAAAAGAGGGATATTTCTGACAAGGAAAGTTTTTTTTGAAAAGCTTGTAAACAATCTCACCTAATGATGTCCATTTCCGCAGTTCACAAAGCCTGACAAAGAAACAGACCGATGCGCAGCAGACACATCCCCGAGTCTAAATATAGTCGCTACATCGATCCAGCTTATAAAAAATTCATGAATGAAACTCAGGCGCCCGTGCAGGCTTTCTGTAAATCCAGACTCTTTATTTCACCCAGACCAGTTCCAAGGCATAAGGCTGGTGTCACATCTGTGTCTCGGAAGTGGGTTTTGTGCGTGTCAGTAAAGAAGTAGCAGATTAATACTGCTACTTTATATCACCAATGTCTATGGGATCTACTCTTTTTAGGAACACTTGCATGCATCCAAAGTTTCTAACGCTCACAAACGCTCCTTGGATATGTACTTCCATGATGACTGATGGGCCATAGATTGCTTAAGCCAGAGGTGGGCAACAAACGACCAGCGGCCCATCGAGCCTTCATCTAAGGCTCCCAAGATAAATGCTCCCGATCTTATCATAACATAGGTCAACGACTTCCATGTCACGTGACCTCCTCTGCGCAGTGCAGGGAGGTCAGGTGACCTCCTCAGCGCTGTGCAGGGAGGTCAGGTGACCTCCTCTGTGCAGTGCAGGGAGGTCACATGGCATAGCAGGATAGGGGAGTGCAGTGTGCTCTCCCTCCTTCTTCTGTCCTCCCTCTATGAAGGCTGGAGGGCTGCGCATGCACATGCGGACCTCCACCTCTTTCATGTTGCCCTTCACTGGCCTAAGCCTTAAGCAGACATTCTCTTAGAGAAACATCTGCCTATTTATCATTGCCAGACCCATTGGTGCTATAAGTGTGTGTTTTTTTCATTGCCGCAAAACTCACTTATCACTGGTATTTATGAAGAAAAAGTATTGCCGAGGCAGCTAAGTGATAGATGACTCCCCTGGGCAATACTGGCCCAGGGCGACTATAAATAATGTACCGATTTGCCAAGCTAGACGCCGTGCATGTGTGAGCCAGCTTGTAGAGTTGCCTTTCAGTTTCACTAACTTGGACAAAACAAAAAAAGAAAGATCGAAAACTGATTATATTTAATAATAACATAATATAATAATAATAACACAGTTTTTAGGTTTTTGTTTTAATTTTGTCCTCCTGAGAGTAACAGAACAGGTATAACAACGGTATTTGTTAATTAGAGCTCATCCCCTGTTTCTATATACAGTAGGGTGTATATTGATTCTTATAATTCACGAAATTTCCTATTGAACACTGTATCAGTGATATCGAAGTTACTGATTATACTGATTATAAGTGATTATATCAGCACTCACCATTATATAAGAAATGATGTACCCCATACTGTAAATTTTAAGGATATTACCAAAGGTTTTCATGACTATATCAAATGATATCTATAATAATTTAAGGTAGGAGTTACATCGGGGGTGATTTATCAAAAAGTGAATCCCCGATTACTGTCGAAATTGAGAACGGGGAAAAATCTGAACCTACAGTTCCACTGGTCCAATGAACAAGCTGACCCACACATGTATATATGTACAGGGACTGGACCGGGCAAGTTAAACCTCAGCACTCTGGGTCAGTGTGAGTGTGGATGGATAGATAATCATATGGATACTGCTGCAATTGTACATAACTGTGTGGACACTGCTGTACTGGTATATAAGCA
Source organism: Mixophyes fleayi (assembly GCF_038048845.1). Classification (NCBI taxonomy): domain Eukaryota; kingdom Metazoa; phylum Chordata; class Amphibia; order Anura; family Limnodynastidae; genus Mixophyes; species Mixophyes fleayi. Next base: position 329,629,034 of record NC_134404.1, read on the forward strand.
TACCATGTATGGTATATAAACATACTCTGCTGGTTGGTACATGATGATTTGGGCATCTCTAATATAAACATTTGTCAATAAAATTACATGTAATTGAACCCAGAAAAAAAGAAAAAAAATTGCAAGAAAAACTCCTGCCTTATATATACACTAGTTGTTCTGCTTCATTGTGAATTCCCTGTATCTCTAAAAATATATATTTTTTTGTTTCTTCAGACAAGGAGTCATTTACAAAAGTCATCTCACCTGCTTTGTATGGGTAAACACCTGGGGCTAGATTTACTAAACTGCGGGTTTGGAAAAGTGGAGATGTTGCCTATTGCAACCAATCAGATTCTAGCTTTCATTTATTCAGTGCATTCTACAAAATGACAGCTAGAATCTGATTGGTTGCTATAGGCAACATCTCCACTTTTTCAAACCCACAGTTTAGTAAATTTACCCCCAGGAATTCTGGGCTAAGATAGTTGCATCTAGGGAGGCAGGTGGGTTAACTATTTGAAGGGAGGAGGAAGGTGGACCTGGCATGTTTCCCAGTTTCCCTCTGAAAAGTAAAATCAAATTTAATTTTATGAGGGGGGGGGGGGGGCTTAAGACTGGCTAATTAGGGATATTTTCCCTGTTTCATAGCTAGCCAAATAAATCGACTTTTATGCGTACTATTGGGACCAGAGACATTTTCCAAACGTGCTGTCTCAGTATGCTATATTGGTTGGATCTGCTATTGATGGTGAGGAACGGTCTACAGCTCAAGTTCGGTTTATACGACCTTCATTCTGTAGAGGTGATTTCTAATCGTTCCTTAATAAATGAGAATTGCTGGCTCTTTTGTCTGCTTTTCTGTTTCTGTATAGTGCTTTCTTACATTTACACTAAGTGGGAGAAAAGCGTGCTTGCATACATTGCAGAGTCACACTCACTTCCCCAGACGTTGACAATGTGACAGTCTGTTGGTCATGACTGTTGCGCACCTGAAATTTACTGTACAGCTCACAAGTTGATACATTAGAAATAACTGTAACCATTTCAGTTACAAATGTTTGCAATGTTCTGGTATACATACACATCCGGCATTCCATTATAGACTGTAATTTATCGGCAGAATGTGTACTATGATGGGTTGTGTCACCTAGGGGACATCTTTTGTTATGTTTCCACTACTGGATCAGCAATTCCAGGTAAATACTGCTATATTGCTCACCTGGAAGAATCTATATCAGCAACCGGCAACACTGAAAAAATGGAGAGGAGTTTGCTGCTCACTGACGGGGCTGGAGACATGGAAGAGCAGGATACTGAAGTGGTTCTGAAGTGATTGGAAGTTGGACTTTTGATGCAATATTTTCACAGTACATCTGTACACACTGGAATTCAATTATTACAAATTGAAAGAGAAGCATAGAAACAATGTGATCATCCTCAAGGATGAATTTAATTGTCCAGATATAAACTGGGTAAATGATACTAGTGGTTCTGGCAAAGGAAGATTATTTTTTTAAATATATGATAAATACCAAATAATGTGTTCTGGGCGCCCTAGTCCCCCTCCCACAAGAATCCTCTATTCTTAAGAGTGTGGTGCTGGACTGTGACATCATAGACAGCAGCGCCACACTTGCAGCCCATAACAAATATGGAGGAGCAGCTGCTGGCAGCACCACATGCTGGTGGGAGGAGCACAGTATGATGGCACTCATTCAATGTATTAGGTGCTTTCTACACAATGGCGCCCTAGGCAAGAATCTAGATTCCCCTAGTGGTAGCTTCAGCTCTGCATGTAGGGAACTGTTACCAACCAACCAATGAGGTTAAATAAGAAATTATTGGAGGTGATGAAAGAATGAAAAGCGAAAAAAAATTAATTGTAAAATCTAGAAGGGACTGAAAACCCACTATGAAAATACAAGTCTTGTATTACAATGAATATAGCAAAATATGTAAAGAGGAAGTCAGGTTAGCAAAGATTGAAGATGAGAAATGGATACGTCTAAGCTCAAAATGTTTTTTATGTACCTTAACAGCAAGAAAAATAAAACATATAAAAGTAAAATATATTGAGACACTAAATAATCAACTAGGAAATAATTGTGGACAATAAAAAACTGATCATGTTAATAGGTTTCTTTCTTCTGTAATACAAAATGCCATTAACTAAGGGGAGTGGCAAAAGCCTATGCACCACATTGCCATGTTACTTCTCTAACACAGAAGTAGATGTGGTTACATATTAACAAAGTTAAGACTGATAAAACACCTGGTCCATATGGCATCCACCCATGTGTACTATGGGAACTAAGTAGACCAATATTCCTGTATGCATGAAAGTCTGCCATGATTGTTGGCATTTTATGACTGGATGTATGGGCACTGAATCTTTCATAACCATGTGAGTGCCAAAAGAATGCTGATGGGGTTCCAATCTTTCAAAAGGGAACAAAATTGGAACCAGGAAATTATAGATCTGTAAGTCTGACTTCTGTGACTTATGTGAGCAAATTATTTGAAGGGAATTTGAATTTTGAAATATATTATAGAAAATAATTTGATAACATTCAGGGCCTCATGTAGAGTTTAATGCAATTTCCGTCTAAAATGCAGATGGAAATTGCATTCCCAAAAAATAAATACATGATACAACAACATAGTATTACAATTGTATAAGTCACTAGTTAGACCACATCCTGAATGTGGTGTACAGAGATTAGACTAGACTAGACGCAGATGCATTGCTGTTTGTTTGTTTGTTTGCTACTTGACGCTTGCATATCTGCGAGTCTCTAGATTGTTTGCATTCCACAAATTTACGTATGCGCCTCTGCTGGTCAAACCATTGCTCTGAATCAGTATGGATGCAAATCAGGGCAACTACACCTCATAATTGCAGCAATTTTACAAGACTTCTATATCCAAACAACCGCGCCAACACTGAAACAGAGAGACGACATGTTGTGCCAAGTAACACAGGTGGCAAGCTAAGAAGAAAAATAGTAATAGCATTATGCCGAATGGGGAATAGAGACAGAGGACGGGAAATATTTTATTTATAGTAGCTGAGGCATCTACAACTTCTCTCAGAGTTGAAACGTGCTCCAGATATTGAGGTTGTGGTGCTGATAATTATTTTGCTGCCTGAGGGAAGCTACATCCTTAAAAGTACAGAAGCTAAGCTGGCCTTTCGTTGTAAATACAAATTTAGGGCTTAAACTTATTATAATGTTAATTAAATAAATATAATTAGGTAATCATTTATTTAAGTTATCATATATTTTTAAAAGTAGTAAACTAGTATTTATAAAAGGAAAATAACTACATTGTTACACAGATAATTCATCCACAATATACTATCAAACTATAAGTATTATTTCTATATGTCAAAGTAAAGAGACCGATGGTGGTTTTTGAAGTAATAATGTTCAATGATAAAAGTATATACAGTATATTGAATGCTGTAATGTAATACAAAATTATACCCAAATCATACATATTAGAGGACAGTCGGCCAACCAGAGGACAGCCAGCGAGAGGACAGCCGGTCAACCAGAGGACAGCCAGCGAGAGGACAGCCAGTCAACCAGAGAACAGCCAGCCAAAGGACAGCAGGCCAACCAGAGGACAGCAGGCCATAGGACAGCTGGCCAACCAGAGAGCAGCAGGCCAGTGGACAGCTGGCCAACCAGAGGACAGCCAATCAAAGGACAGCAGGCCAGAGGATAGCCGGCCAACCAGAGAACAGCCAGCCAGAGGACAGTCGGCCAGCCAGAGGACAGCCAGCCAACCAGAGAAAGCCAGCCAGAGGACAGCCGGCCGACTAGAGGACAGCCAGCCAGAGGACAGCAGGCTAGAGGACAGTCGGCCAACCAGACGACAGCCAGCCAGAAGCCAGTTGGCCGACCAGAGGACAGCCAGCCAGAGGACAGCAGGCCTGAGAACAGCCGGCCAACCAGAGAACAGCCAGCCAGAGGACAGCCAGCCAGAGGACAGCAGGCCAGAGGACAGCCGGCCAACCAGAGGACAGCCAGCCAGAGGAGAGCAGGCCAGAGGACAGCTGGTCAACCAGAGAACAGCGAGTCAGCGGACAGCAGGCCAGAGACTGAACACCCATCAATCTCCAATCCAAGTAAGTGGAATGAGTAGCCCCTGATCATGGCAGACTGCAGGGCAAATGGGCAGTTGTATGTTAAAAGATGAAACGAAAGGAAGTGTGTTTAATACAGTGGTGGGATCCGGGGGGGGGGGGGGGGTTTGGCTATCGGGGCAATCGCCCCCCTAGCAGCAGAAAGCCTACATTTAAGATGGGTCCTAGTCGCTGATCAAAAAGAGGAGGGTTTGGGGTCAATTGCGGACGGGGGAAGGGCCAAATGTGGGCCAGCCAATCAGGGTAAAGGAGGGGTGTGATTATGCAAAATCATCCCACCTAAAAATAAAGTCTAGGTCTGCCCTTGGTATAATAGGGACACTCTATGGATGTTTCACCGCATATTATAATGTATAATCTTTGTTATAGTCCCATTAAAATACAATTGTATTATTCCTTGATATATAAACATATATGATATATGAACTATTAAAAACAAGTACATTAAATTAGTGACTACAATGTGATAATGCTTCCTAAATTAAATTCGATATTACAATAATTGTTCATTATTATACCACTCCCAAAACATTTTTCAAATTATATTGTGTGTTTTGAATGTTTAATATTGTCTGTATTCCCGAATCCCTGTTTATCAAGGGCTTAGAAATCCATCTATATTTTCAGACACTTTTCAGAGATATTCGTCAATCTCCTCGTTCGCGCCGGTGCATCTGTCTTTTCAGACAATTGTTAGTGTTAAATATTCTGTCTATTTAATCAATTGTTGCTGTTACTGTTGTGATTTTATAGCTGTATAGTATAAAATAAAGCAAAGAACAAACCTGACCGACTTATATCCTAAAACAATTTGTGTCACACATAAGGGGAATACAATTAGAATGTACTAGATAAATGATAGCTAGAATCTGATTGGTTGCTATGGGCAACACCTCCATTGTTCCTGTTTAGAAGTTTTCTTAAATCTACCCTGAAGTGTCAACTGAAATGGCACCACCCCTTTTATTACTAAACTACCATAAATATTTCTATATGACACATTACAATATTAATACTAAGTACTAAAACATTATAATTTTTAAGAATGATTATCAACCATCATGGTAAATACCATTAATTCAGATTTATTCATAATGAAAGTAGCATTTTTATGTTAGTTCCTTTCACTTTTGTTGCTCCTCAAAATTTACAGCTGCCTCAAATTGCCCCATAACCACTACCCAGTAAATCCAATCCATTTAACTGCACCTGTTCAGCTGCAAAGTATCTGTGGAAAATCCATTCACACATTGGCAGCTATAGCAGAGCCTTCAGGATTTTTGCTTTATAACTAGATTTATTTTTATCTTCTTCCGAATAACATAGGCCCATATGTTTTACTGCTCATATGAAAAACATAAACCAAGATTTCCTGTAATAAAAATATATCAAAATATTGTTCTTTCCGCTCATATTGAACGTTTTCATGTTTGGATATTTTGAGTACGAAAGAAAAATCTCAGTTTTCCCAGAAAACGCAGCCAATTATTTACTAAATGTGTAAATAAAAGTGAATTAGTGATAATATATGTGCCAATCAAATGACTGATGCTCCCACATAATTGCAGCCTTCCTGCCTGGTCATGAAAGACATGTCACATCTGTCCTTGCTGCTTGCCACAAGGCAGAATATGAAATAAGATCACTTTTGGAGATATTCGCGGTTAAAGGTTTAGCATTGTCCACAAAAATGCTGCATCAGGAAAACGAAGGCAGCAACAACACACACAAAAAAAAATATATTAAATCAAATTATTTTCCTACATGCTTGCACCTTGCCCCCTTATTTCCTCTTGTAATATCAGGTGTGGATATCCCCATCGCATGGAATGCTTACCAAGCAGTAAGTAAAAGAGCTGTGTATTATCAACACAGTGCTGTGTTCTGTAGCTCAGTATTTTATTTGTATACTTTGTTTAAGCAATAGTTTTGAGGAAGAGTTAGTGTTACCAGCTGTCGTTAGTCACGCTCAGGTTTCCGGATGTCATGCAAAGGTTAGACGTCGCTGTTTGGGGTTTAGTGAACCGGATGTAGGAAATGATGCAGTGTGGACAGACAAGCGCACAGTCTGCAATTCGGACCAGTGTCACTGCTTTGTTGCCCCCTGAACACTAGTGCTAGCTGGTTTGTGACACAGCAATGATCATTTAATAACTGCAGACTAAGCAGAGGCATCCAGGAGGGGGAGAGGGTCCATTACAAAGTACCGGGTTCCAGGGGCAAACGCAGGATTTGTAGAGGGGGGTTTCCACACCAGTGGGCGTGACCAGCATGCATAGGGGCATGGCTATAATATTAGACAGTGCTTGGCTGCTCTCCAACTCTTCCTATCACTATAAGAAACGTGGGCAATGCTATGTGCACCACTGTTAGGTGCACGTAGCTCTCCCCCCCCTTCCTCGGTTTGCCTATGGGTACCGGCCCTGCCTATGCAGTGTGTGTTACTAACATTTTTTAGAACTGTGGACGGTGTAAGGTTTTATTTGTAGGGAGGGGGTAGGGGTGGCCTAGCACTTTCCACAGGCAAGGCCCCCAAAGATGTGTATGGTTCTGTCCTTCGGCGGCACACAAACTCTGTCTTAAGCATCTATGGAAAGGGCCTTAGGAGTTTGTTGTGCAGAGCCTGAAATTCCTCTTGACAGCCATGAGGATTTGCAGATGTGCAGAACATTTACCTATTTGCACCAGTTGTACACTCTATGCATGGCTGTGGAATTGTGGGGCCCGATGGAAATAGTTGTGGTGGAAAAGACAAAACTTCCTGTTTTTACCAATTTTATCTTAACCCTTTAATTAGAAATTTTTCTTTGTCCTGATTAAGCACTGCTTGATAGACCCTCATCTTACACTCATCACTTTATTAAGGGATGACAGTAGGGTGACTTTGAGACTGACTTATTTTTTTTACGTGTAAGATTAGTACATTTAATTTGCCTTATTGTGTGTTCCTAAAGGTATGTTCCTCTATAAAATGCACCATGACGCAGAAGTCTTTCGAGCACTGAAAACGGTTTGCAAGTACCCACTAAATGTGCAGCCTCATCCATCCCTCACAGTTTATTGGGCAGCACGGTGGCTAAGTGGTTAGCACTTCTGCCTTACAGCACTGAGGTCATGAGTTCAATTCCCGAGCATGGCTTTATCTGTGTGGAGTTTGTATGTTCTCCCCGTGTTTGTGTGGGTTTCCTCCAGGTGCTCCGGTTTCCTCCCACACTCCCAAAAAAACATACTGGTAGGTTAATTGACTGCTAACAAATTGACCCTAGTCTCTGTGTGTGTGTGTGTATGTTAGGGAATTTAGACTGTAAGCCCCAATGGGGCAGGGACTGATGTGAGTGAGTTCTCTGTGCTGCTCTGAGGAATTAGTGGCGCTATATAAATAAATGGTAATAATAATAATAATAATAATTCGGGGCGCTAAGTGAAATCATGCTTTTGCATTTGGGTGCAGAATCAGGTGCATTACAACTGCTAGCGGCCTCTGGTGAGAAGAAGGTGCCCTATCCATGAGCTTACCCATGCTGTACCCAAACGTACAGCTGCAAATCTGCCGAAATGCTAGATGACATCTCAAAAGAACAAGGAATGGCAAGAAATGTGAGCTGCATTATACATTTTATCTGTATTCTTAAATTTCCCGTAATGTGTCTATTACAGGGTGTAGAAAACTAAGCACCTTCAAAATGAATCACCTTATAAAGTTCATGCTTCCATCCAAATAAACCACATATAAACCATTTCAGCATAACGTGGACTTACTTACATTTAACGCTGCTTGATAGACTCTTTGGTGCAGATGTGTCAACTGCAGCTGAAGGAACAAAAGACATAATCACATCAGCCTTATTTTGTTTTTATATCGTAGCTACGTTCATAATAAAGGGCTGTATTTACATTAAATTTAAATGTGTTACATACACATTTACTGCACATTGCGAAAGTTCCTGCAAAAATCACATTTACATTAATCTGATGTTTTGGCAAATAACCTTTAAAGTAAACTAAAAACCATCCGACAATTCAGTTTTGAAATTATAGATGAAACTGTTCAGTTAATTATATGATGAATTTTATTTGTATTTTTCTTATAAAATATAACCATATGTTTTATGGTTTGCTATATGTTAAAATATAGATTTTGCATTGTATTGTATTACACCACACCATAACGAAGCAACAATTGGGAACTTGTAAAATGACAGATTTAGTGTAAGGTCATTTACTTTCCTAGTTGCTGTCTATCTCATTTAGTGATACATGTTAGACCCACTGGTATAAATGTTGCACAGGATTCTGTACTGTTAATATTGTATTGCTCATCTCCTCTGAAAGCCTAGGATTTAATAAACTCTAGTGGGAGAGGATTAAGAACAATTTACTTTGATATTACAGATTCTCTTTTATTCTCAAGAGTCCCTCTTTTCCAAATAAAAGGAGTGTATTATTTCTGTTTCCTCTTTTATTGTTATTATTTATTTATTTTTAAGGCGCCACAGATTCCGTAGCGCCAGATACAGAAGCAAGTAAAAAAAATAGATGATGTAATACACATAAGTAGCACAGATGACTGTGAGTAATGCTACGGGGTCTCACACGGAGTGCAGCAAAAGACGTGATAGGACCTACGAGGGTGTCAGACAGTAGACAGGCGTGGGACAATAGGTAGAGAGGACCCTACCCGCGAGAGGTCATTGTATGTGGGTCAAAAGCTTAGTTGTCACAAATTAACTGCATACATCATCAGCTATTTATATAGCGCCACTAATTCCGCAGCGCTATACAGAAAACTCACTCACATCAGTCCCTGCCCCATAGGAGGTTACAGATTAAATCCCCTAACATACACACACACACACACACACACAGACACCAAGGTCAATTTAATAGCAGCCAATTAACCTACTGTTATGTTTTTAGAGTGTAGTAGGAAACCGGAGCACCCGGAGGAAACCCACGCAAACACGGAGAGAACATACAACCGCCGCACAGATGAGCCCATGGCCGGGAATTGAACTCATGACACCCCAGTGCTGTAAGGCAGAAGTGCCAACCGCTGAGTCCCCGTGCTGCCCGTGCTGCACAACAAACGAATGCCACTCTGCTTTTTGAGAAGGATTAGTAAGAAGGAAGCCCGGAATGGGCACCACAAGTTGTGACCGCAGCTACAAAGTTCAGGAAGAGAGTGTGCAGCAGTCTGTCACGTGCCCGTAGTCTGACTTCATTGGTGTCAACTATGGAACACTTGGTTGGCAGCAGTGTGTAAGTAAGCGGATCATGACTTGTTCTTCCCACCAGTACTGAGAGTTCTATTAACCAATTACTGGTTCCGGTGTTCAATATTTAACCTACTCTGTACAGCTATTGGTTCACAGAGCAGCAACAGAGCAGCAAAAGCCAGTGGGAGAAGGGTATCCTTATTGGGATCGGGGGCTATTAGTCACTTGGCTTTTTCATATTTGGCACCAGACATGACTGGGTATATTCATTTTGCCATCCCAGGATTTTATTGTTGGCACTAGATATAGCAATTTTTTTCCTAGTGGGCACCAGTTTGCCCTTCTGCTTCACGGGAGGTTTCTGTCCTCCCTGAGCTCGCATGGCATATTATTCTTGGCAACAAATATGTCTATATGTTTTCCAGTTGGCACCAGATATGGTTTAGTATATTGCTATTAAGCTTTTGGTAAAACATATCTGATCTTGGCACCAGCTATTTGATATGGCATACTCTTTTCTAATTAGCGCCAGATACACAAATTAGAAGCAAAGCTGGTGGCTAATGTAGACTAGTTTATACTTTGCATCCTCTGCTTTTTTGCACTGTTTGTTTTTATATGTTGTTGGAATTGGCTCAGATTTTATAATGGATGTCCCATATAAGCTACTTACATGTCATATAAAACTATGAATAGGTGTTTATGATTTAATTCACAGTATTAACTTGATGTGACTCACGAGAACTCTGATTCCAACCAAGGAAATTTATCTCCTTGATTGTCTCTAAATTCATGTGCTCTACCCATGATGACTTTAGGTACAGACAATTCCGGATGTGTGTTCTTAAGTACAGATGAATGCTCAATACCAATTTATGGCACAGGTCATAAAACCTGTAGTAATTTCTCTTTCAGGTTAAATTAATGTTATCAATACTATCCACCACATATTAGTGGTCTTTCTCTGATATCTCAGGACATCTCAACTGGACAACAGGATTCTGATAAGCTAGGATACGTTTGAATGAAAGGAAATAAGGACACAGGAAAATTTGTCTGGAGGTAATATCATCTTTGTAGGTCATTCTGGTAAGAAGTCAGGCCAGAGTACAGAATCCCTTGCTTGAAAATTGTTGCCAATAGACAATCGTAAAATTCACCTCTGATTAAAGTTGTGAGAGATTAGTTTAAATAAAGGGAGAACCGAAGGCTTCCTGAGTAAGAGTGTCAGCTCTCCAAACCAAACCTTGGTTGTGGCATAATTTGTAAGGCAAAAGTTAATGTGTGGAATAGACAGGGAGAGTTTTAATCATTATAAAAATATCAGGGGGCATATGTATCAAGCTGCGAGTGTCCTGATTCCTATCTTTTGCAGTTAGATCTAGGACCGCTTTCTTAAGAACAAGACTACAAGGGGAATGTGGAAAAGTTACCACATTTTATGCCTCTAGTTCCCTGTTAAAGGAGCACAGCCCTGTTGATACCTCATGTCCTTTAACCCCCAATTACAACAACCTGGGGGTGGGTCGGGGGCAATAGGGGTGCTTATAGAGTAGTCTTGGGGTGAGCTGGGGACATTGAGGGTATAAAGGTCATCTGAGCTGTGTTCTCCGACCCAGTGATGTCAGCAGATTGTCAGAACAGCTGATCAGCGCTTCGCTGGTTGTTTTGGAGGGGTGAGTGTGGTGTGTGGCCTTCCAGCAAATATTAATAACGTCACATTTAATCCAAATTTTAAGCAAAGCAGAGATCCTGAGTGTAACATCATTTAGTGATCATTAGCTATGGAGTTGTGTTCATTTAAAAGAGTTACTAGACATATTTCTGTGATTGCATGAGAATGGTGCAGCTGTGACAGTGCAAAAGATGATACAATATTATAATGTTTAAACCTAATAGATTTATAATGGGATTAGGATAAAACCCTAATTTGCATAAAATATTCCACAATAGAAGAGAATACTGATTACGGAAAGACATAACCTCGCTGCATGCCGGCCAAATCCCATTACTAAAATGAATAGCTTGGTAAAGAATCACGAGGACAGCGCAGAGCAGGAGACTAAGTAGGAAAATATAACAATGATTCTAAACAGATAATGAACAGAAGCAAGGATTGAGTTTTATGTCGCAATAAATATCTATTGTTATCACCAGCCTGACAGAAGTATAACGTGTCATGGAAAATGCAGAATCAGCAGCACAAAATGTGCAAGAGAAAACTTCCAGTGAATTCTGTTTGAATCAATCATTTCTGCTAAATGCATTAAAGGGGTTCCTTATCTAAAATAAAGAATAGACCGTTTACTGTCTATGGGCAGTATATAGTAAGATAGTAACTCTGACTCCTACTGCCTCCAGCAGTTTATTGAAAGAACTGGGGGTAAATGTATATAGCTGTGAATTTTTCGGCGGGTTTGAAAAGTGGAGATGTTGCCTATAGCAACCAATCAGATTCTAGCTGTCATTTTGTAGAATGTACTAAATAAATGATAGCTAGGATCTTATTGGTTTTTCAAACCTGCTGGAAAACTCTCAGCTTGATACATTTACCCTCTGGCAATCTCCTCACACTGAGAGGTGAACGGGTCAAACGCTTACATTGATCCCCTGACGGCTACAGGGCTATTGGAGCAGTGAGGCTCCGTATGTAAGAATTGTTTCTAACATACAACACAGCTCTGTGCCAATTTCAGAGGGGGTGAAACATTTTGGCACATAGAAGAGGGGAGGGAAGGGATAGTCTCATTACCATGCATGAGTACTGTATCTCTGCCTTGTGCCACAGAGATGGCAGAGCGGAACATTGGGGTCTACGTTAGTGGCGGAACTTCCACTATACGGCCCCACAGGTGAGGGGGGCCAGAATGCAGAGTCACTCTCCCAAGGCTCATGCTCTCACCTTAGGCTAATACACTCGTACCGCCCCGTGCCTTGCACACCAGGCTAATACAAACTTGGTAAAAACGAACCCATTCTTAATTTAAAATCTGTCTTCCTTCACACCCCTCCACCAATGTTTATATTCCGATGTTTCCACTTGACTTTTTAAAAGGGTCGATCTTTGTCACTCATTTCATTTTCATTAAAAACAGAACTGTGTAGTCTATCCTTTAACATGGAAATAAAGATCAAGATTACAAGGGTACAACATTTTTTTCTTTCAGCTTTTCTTTTTACTTTGGAGAACAACTATACTCTTGTATTTTAGAATTCATTTCAATTTTTTACTTTTCCCTGTCACAATTTTGCTCCCCTAAAGCTTGGTGCCCTAGGCTTCAGGCTAGTTAGCCTATTAGATAATCAGGCCCTGGTCATATATATTAGTTATAATAATAAGAGCATTTCAGTTTTGGGTAGTTTTATAGATAAAAAGTCAGCAGGGCCTATATAGCAGCAGCGACATGCATTCCTTATTTTAATTTTAGCTTCTATCACACCTTTGTGATTGATAGCTTTTAGCACTTTATGTGTTTATTCTTTTATCTTTCAGGAATAAGGCAACATGTGGTATCATCTAAAGCAGTGTACATAGTGACATATGGACTATGGTTGCTAACAGTCATTAAAATTAGTGACAGTCAGTAAAACAAATAGTACAATTGTTGCCTGTCAATAACAAACAATAAAGATCAGTAACAAATATTACATCCTCTGACAGTGCTAAATTCAACACATTAATTATATTGTGACTGAATAATGTTATAAGTGTACTTGGTACTATTTTCACTTTTTAATAGATTTTAGAATTGCACAATGTGTCAGTATAAAATGTTTATCAGTAAATTTTTATAAATTGGCAGTAAAGAAGATATTTAAGGGTTGGCAACCCTACATAGGACATCACAGTCTGCGGTATGGTAAAGCAGTACAGACCACTCACTCCAGGGCACTCTTATCTGACTTTCGAGAAAACCACGGACAGACAGAGAAAACACAGATTTACTGCCAAACCAGTGGAACAAGGCCATTCTACAGTGCTTTAAAATATATTAATACAGTTACACTGGAACAGAAGGTGAGAGGCCCATCTCACTAGAGATTACAATATAATATGAATTTCAAAACAAAAAAAACAAGACAAGAGAGTTAAAGGAGACATGAATGTTCATGTCATCCTCCCCCAATGGGGACCCTCAGCCTTCATCCTCTATTCACTATTTCTTTCTGCCAGTTAAAACAAAGAATAAGCCTTTCAGCACACAATGTATCTGGAGTATTACATACCGGTAAAATCAAATCCTGATAACCCGGACACTGCTGAACATGAAAAGAGGAAGAGCTTAAATATATTATTAGATGGATGAGAAAGGATGGGCTATTTTGTATTCACATAGATTCTAATTCATTATTATTTTATCATAACTCCCCATGTGATGGTTTCCTATTGATGATGTATTTGCTCTTTAAAACATATGCACTTTGCATTAGAATATACTTAAACTTTTGAAACACACAGAAATCAGCCACATGTATTGTGATAATATACAATAATCGTGGTGACACAATGTGAATGATTAAACATCCTCTGTAAGCCCTGCGTGTATGTTGGAGCTATATAAATAAAAGATAATCATGTACAGTCTAAAAATAGCAATACTAGTAGAACAGTCTGGAAACCTCATTATTATTGAATATCTTACTCTACAAAAAGATGTTACAAAGTAATAGGGCTCGGAATCAGTTTTGTGTATGATATATTGCAATCTTTAAATACCTTTTGCAGAATGAAGTTTCCTGTAGTGTGTCGCCATGTGATCTTGAATGAGGAACTGCGTTGACAAGGAGCAGGATGAACCAGGAACTATAGCTTTAGGAGGACAACAACAATATAAGAAAATATTAATTCTAGGATTGTAACCATAATATTTCTGATTACACTGAAATACAAATATTGGACTTATATATTGTAATCTAGGAAAAAAAAATCATAGTTCAAGGGATCCTCTTAATGTTAGTAGTGTGTAATTTTTTATCCTAGTTTAAAACTGCCCCAAACTGGTGCTTAGTGCAGCGGAGGACAACAGGACGGGACAGACAAATCCTATGTCACATGACCTCTTCTGCATGGAGGTCACGCGGAATACCCGGAGGAGGCGGGAATGCACTCTTCTCTCTATCCTTCCCCTATGTGGCCCTTTGAAAGCTGGAGAGCCACACAGGTGACCCGCCCCCTCTTTCAAGTTGCCTATCACTGGTTTAGCACTTCCATCACTACAGGGCTGATTAGGAGCAAATTTAGTTAGAGGGTGTACTGACAAATTAGAGCTGGCCATGTGTGCAGGATAATTTGCACCTGACCTAAATCAGCCCCTAAATCATCTGGACACAGTTAAACCTGGAATGAAATTGTATTAATTTATTTTCTTTTCTGGATTGTAATGTAACAGTTGAACTGTAATGCAGCTGGTCAGAGAGGAATTTTCAGTAAAAGGATTATCCAAGTTCAGATAACTTCAGAATTCATTGGTTAGTACATACTCACCTACAGCTTTTACCAAGTGCATTGTTGTCTATATTCCCTCCAAAAAAATAGTCCATAAATATATCTAAAAATATACTCAGTAATTTTCTTTGATACTAATTAAATGTAATATACATAGATACTTTTGCTGTAAACACTTGTGAAATCATTTTTTATGGTGTTTTTTACATTTTAGAATTTGTTTTCTATTATGTAAAAATTGCTATTATTATTACGACATGTCTTCAGTACATTCTGCTGCACGTGTTCTTATGTGATTGTTGTTGTCATTTCTGCTTTATAAGTCAAAAGCTGTCATGGGTTAGTCTTAGAGATGCACCAAATACAGGATGTAGTTCAGGATTGAACTTTTGCCCACAATGTCCACAACATACAGCCCAGAATGTCAATTGTATATATAAAATACATATAATATATAGCGCCTAAGCTACTACATACAGAATTGTGTCCTTAAAATATGTTCTTATGCCAACCACATACAGCCTTTGCCCAGCGTAATCAGGGCCGGATTAAGGAAATGGAGGCCCATGGGCTATGGGGGCCTCCATTACCCCGTGAGGGCACCCCTGTGATCTGAGCTCCCCCCCCCATGAGCCGAGCTGCCTCCAAGGCACTTACCTCCTTCTCTTGGCATTGCAGTCCATCTCCGGTGCGCTGTATGCTCTTTACTGAGGAGATCTCGTAAGAGTGAGACTCATGAGATCTCCTCAGTAAGGAGACTACAGCGCGCCGGGGAAGGACCGCAGTGAAAGTGCTCAGCAGCATTGATCGGGCCGGGGGCGCCCCCGCCCCCAACCGATCAATACTGCTGCTGAGCACTTAAAAGGGCCCCCTGGATGCCATAGGCTCCTGGGCTGTAGCCCAGTTTGCCCTATGGTTAATCCGGTCCTGAGCGTAATACAGTCCAAGTGGGCTCGTCGCCAGGATCCCAACAAAGACGACAAAGGAGACCCCGCATCCAACATAATAAACAATGTACATCTCAATGTATAGCTCAAAAGTTGCAATTGGCTGGATATGGCTAAAGGAAATGTTGGCTTAGGGCTGTAACCAATCAGAATGCAGATTTCTTACTAATACTGTACTAGTCCAGGACTGGGGGCCGGAGGCACTTTCCGAGTCTGATAGTAGACTTGGGCTGGGTCATGTTTCTAAAATTGCCAGCCAGTCCCTGGTACTAGTAGACCTGGGTCCTGATCAACATTAGTCATTCTCTTACCATGAGGGAGCTGAGCTTACTGAGTGATAAGCTCCCTCATCAGCTGATCATGTGACATTTCTTCAAATGATGTATCACACAGTGGTTTATATGAATTGGAGGAGGGGTCATGTGTGTGTGTGTGTGTATATATATATATATTTATGAATCTGGCAGGGCCCCCTTCCCTCCCTCTTCGCCGTATATGCTCCCCTTCCTCTGCACAGTAGATGCACCCCCTCCCTCATCACAGTAAATGCTCCGCTCCCCCTTCCCTCATCACAGTAAATGCTCCGCTCCCCTCTCCCTCATCACAGTAAATGCTCCGCTCCCCCCTCCCTCATCACAGTAAATGCTCCGCTCCCCCGCCCTCATCACAATAAATGCTCCGCTCCCCCTCCCATATCACAGTAAATACTTCGCTCCCCCCTCCCATATCACAGTAAATGCTCTGCTCCCCCATCCCATATCACAGTAAATGCTCCGCTCCCCCCTAGCATATCACAGTAAATGCTCTGTTCCCCCCTCTCATATCACAGTAAATGCTCTGCTCCCCCTCCCATATCACAGTAAATGCTCTGCTCCCCCATCCCGCATCACAGTAAATATTCCGCTCCCCCCTCCCATATCTCAGTAAATGTTCCGCTCCACCTCCTCCCATATTACAGTAAATGCTCCGCCCCCCCCCAAATCACATTAAATGCTCCGTTTCCCCCCATTATAAGAGTAAATGCTCTGCTCCCTCTCTCCCATATCACAGTAAATGCTCTGCTCCCCCATCCTATATCACAATAAAGGTCCCCAATTCACTTATCTTGCTGTTGGCGCAAACACTCCTGGACACTGATTGACCGGAAGTGGGTCGCACAGTGATGATGTCACTGTGCCACGTGTTCCCATAATGCTGTATGTAGTAGCCATGGCGTGGAGGGATAGGGGTCAGGTTGGTCAGAGAGTCTGACACAGACTTGAGGGCTAAGACCGACCAAGGAAGCCTGGATGGATGGAGGGGTCTGTCTTGGTCCCTTGGTCTGTCCAGGCCCCCCACCGCTGTACCGGCTGTACCCCCTGATGACGGTCCTGCATATATAGAATGCTTCTCTCACCATCATTTACTTGTTAAATATCCTAATTTCTAGCAAATTCCTAAAACTTGTGCATATATATATTTGTACCTTTCTCCATAATTTCAAAGATTTCCATCTCTGAGGCAATCTAGGTAACTCAGCCTTGTTCCATTCTGTTGTACTATTCACCCCTGAATGAAATGATTGAATAAATATGTGCACCGCCCGGTCTCCTGCTCACATTGCGATGATTTCATATCTTGTCATGCTTTTCTAGTCTAATAAACTTGCTGATAACTTTATCGGCTTTGAAAAACACCAGCGGGGCGTAGGATATGTCTTGATGCGACAGGAGCCAAGCAGGAAGCGATTAAACACTGATGTTGGAAGCATGATAAGGAAAAACACTATCAGTAGGTGAAAGAGGCTACCTGGCATTGTCACCTTCCACAACCATTAGTCTGCACAGACCTATAATCATGGCAACGTCAGCTCCTTGCCTTATATGACACAATAAATATTATTCACTCCCTTTGTGAACCCTACAGCTAAAGTAACGTACCACAGAATGTTTTATAGTTTTTATTATAAACTATATGTGAGCATTACATTGTAGTCATATTTACCATTTTGTATTTCTATAGAACAGGTGCGGCCTGACGTCTTGTTGTTGGCTCTTATTTAACTGAAGCTCTATAGGCTCTCTAAATCCCAAGGTATTAACTTAGTTGTTATCCTCCCTTTCAGCAGCTTTTAAAGTAGACCCCTCTGTTTCGCTCACTGCAGTAGCTATCACAGGAACACTACACTCCTGGTTCTGACTCATTATTAGTGCATCTAAGGCTGTATCTTCATCTGTTAGTCTATCTGTGGTTGTTCTCCTTGGTTCTGTATTTATGACCTCCATGCTCTTCTCTATCTACCCAGATCAGCTTGAGTAACTTACTGTATCAGTTAATTTGGCTTCAAATACCACCTTTTCTTATCTACCAACTTTAGAGCTCTTCAAATCGGGAAGACTGTGAAAGAGGGCGCGGTCATGACATCATGGGAGCACGGCCCCTTACTCACCTCTCCTCAAAACATTCATTCATTGAAGTGCACACTCGTGGCAGGGCTGGGAGGTGTAGAGAGCGGAGCATTTACTGTGATATGGGAGGGGGGATCGGAGCATTTATTGTGATATGGGCGGAGGGAGTGGAGCATTTACTGTGATATGGGCGGAGGGAGTGGAGCATTTACTGTGATATGGGCGGGGGGAGTGGAGCATTTACTGTGATATGGGAGGGGGGAGTGGAGCATTTACTGTGATATGGGAGGGGGGAGTGGAGCATTTACTGTGATATGGGAGGGGGGAGTGGAGCATTTACTGTGATATGGGAGGGGGGAGTGGAGCATTTACTGTGATATGGTAGGGGGGAGTGGAGCATTTACTGTGATATGGGAGGGGGGAGTGGAGCATTTATTGTGATATGGGCGGAGGGAGTGGAGCATTTACTGTGATATGGGCGGGGGGAGTGGAGCATTTACTGTGATATGGGAGGGGGGAGTGGAGCATTTACTGTGATATGGGAGGGGGGAGTGGAGCATTTACTGTGATATGGGCGGGGGGAGTGGAGCATTTACTGTGATATGGGCGGGGGGAGTGGAGCATTTACTGTGATATGGGAGGGGGAAGTGGAGCATTTACTGGTGCATGCACTGTGCAGAGGAAGGGGGGCATATATGGCGAAGAGGGAGGGAAGGGGTTCCCTGCCAGATTAATTAATACTGGGCCCTACAGTCTCTGATGGCATCCCTGTATATATATTAGGGGTGTGCACCGGCCACTTTTGGTGTTTTGGGTTTTGGGTTCTGATTAGCTTGAGGTTTTGGGTTCTGATTTGTTTTGCCAAAACACCCCACGAAAGGTTTTGGTTCTGATTTTGGGTTTTGGGTTCTGATTTTTTTCTAAAAAAGCATAAAAAGTGCTAAAATCCATTTATTTATTTTTTCACTCCTACGCTATTATTAACCTCAATAACATTCATTTCCACTAATTTCCAGTCTATTCTGAACACCTCACACCTCCCAATATTGTTTTTAGTCCACAGGTTGCACCGAGGTAGCTGGATGACTAAGCTAAGCGACACAAGTGGGCGGCACAAACACGTGGCCCATCTAGGAGTGGCACTGCAGTGGCAGACAGGGTGGCAGTTTGCAAGAGTTTGCTAGAGGTGCAAGATGGATTTGTCCTTGGGCCCTCGCACCCACCCTGATGTTGTTGAAAGAACAGTGAACTTAGTTTAATCTCTGGTACTAATATTTCTGGACTGCAGGAACAGTAAACGCAGTTTAATCTCTGGTACTAATATTTCTGGACTGCAGGAACAGTGAACGTAGTTTAATCTCTGGTACTAATATTTCTGGACTGCACTTTTTCGTACTTCTCTGTACATCTCGGGTATCGCCTGCCTAGTAAAGTGGAATCTCGACGGGATTTGGTACTTCGGACACAATACCTCCATCAACCGTCTAAATCCAACTCCACTGATGGCGGACACCGGACGCACATCTAACACCAACATAGCTGTTACGGCCGCAGTTATCCGCTTTGCCATAGGATGACTACTGTCGTACTTCGTGCTCATGGCAAACGACTGTTGTACGGTCAACTGTTTGGTGAAAGACGTAGCGTTCTTACGACTTTCCATCTGGGAAGATGACCGACTACCAGCAGCAACAGCAGCAGTAGGCGTACCGCTGCAGGATCCTCAGGAAGAATCCCGGATTGAAGAGGACTCAGTCATGCCGGTGACATGGCCTGCAGGACTATCTCTGATGAAGATCGTGGAGGAAGTTGACGAGGAGGGTGTTGGTGGTGTGTATACAACAGGACCAAGGGATTTAGGTGTCCCTGGACTGCTGACGGTCCTAGCCACAGGTCCTGAACTAAACAATGAATTATGAAGGTTCTTCAGGTGACGTATAAGGGAGGATGTCCCTAGGTGGCCAAGATCCTTACCCCTGCTTATTTGAGCTTTACATAAGGTACATATGGCCATACATTTGTTGTCCGGATTGGGATAAAAATAACTCCAGACCGAAGAGGTGGATTTTTTGGTCTTCTGACCAGGCATGATGATGGGCTTTTTCATCCCACGGACAACAACTGTTTCCCCCCTTGGTGCCTCATTTAAGATAACCACATCAGCATCCTCCTCATCAAATTCCTCCTCAGCGCCAGCTACATCAATATCCTCCTCCCGGTGTACAACATTGACACCTTCATTAGCCAAATCTGTAACTGGACTGTGGGTGATTGTTCCAGCATATGCAGAGGGTGTGCTGCAAATGATGGAAGGAGCCACCTATTCCCATACAGTGATGGGAAGGTCAGGCTTCGCAACCACCAACACCCTTGGTCTCGCCTTGGGGATTTGTGATGCCATCTCTTTAGAAGGCAGAGTTGTTTGCTGTGTTGTTGATGACAGCTTAAGTCTCTTAAATTTTTTAGAGGGGGGGTTGAGGAGGGCTTAGATTCTTGGGTGAAGCTGAACCACTAGTCATGAACAC
Source organism: Mixophyes fleayi (assembly GCF_038048845.1). NCBI lineage: Eukaryota > Metazoa > Chordata > Amphibia > Anura > Limnodynastidae > Mixophyes > Mixophyes fleayi. Next base: position 329,649,690 of record NC_134404.1, read on the forward strand.
GGGCCAAGGCCTAAGCCGTTCCTTGCCACTCCGTGTCGTAAATGGCATATTGGCAAGTTTACGTTTCTCCTCAGATGATTTCAATTTTTTTTTTTTGCTAATTTTAGTGAACTTTGGCTTTTTGGATTTAACATGCCCTCTACTAGGAGATTGGGCATCGCCTTTGGCAGACGACGTTGATGGCATTTCATCGTCTATGTCATGACTAGTGGCACCAGCTTCAGCATTAGGAGGAAGTGGTTCTTGATCTTTCCCTACTTTATCCTCCAAATTTTGGTACTCCATTATATGCAGCACAAGAGAGCGTACCCCTAAACCACACACACTCGGCAAAGCCTTTAAAAATTATCTGCGGCACAGGAGAGTACCACTGGACTGGAGTTATACAGCAGTACCTATTTTTTGGTACAGCAGCAACAGTGAACGTAGTTTGAAATAGCAGTACCTATTTTTTGGTACAGCAGCAACAGTGAACGTATTTTTATATATTGCAGTACTAATATTTCTTGACTGCAGGAACAGTGAACCTATTCATATATTGCAGTAGAAATTTTTCTAGACTTTTCTTATAGTTTTTTTATATTTTTTTAAAATTATTTTTGTATATTTTTTTATAATTTTTTTTTTTTTTTTTACTTTTTAATAATTTTTAAATAACAATGGCCTTAGCAGAACAGAGCACAGGACACAGCACCACTGGACTCAGCAGGACAGAGCACAGGACACAGCACCACTGGACTCAGCAGGACAGAGCACTGGACAAAGCACGACTGGACTCAGCAGGACAGAGCACTGGACAAAGCACCACTAAACTGATCAGCAGGACAGAGCACAGGATCTCCCAAATAACCACTGAAAATAACTAAGCAGGACAAGGGCTCCCAAACAATCTCTCTCTTCAGTGATCGCAGGGAGAATTAGGATGGCGGCCGCGAGCGGGGAATTTGTGACATCCGAGTCTCGCGAGATCCGACGCGAGACTTGGATGTCATAGCCTCATTTTGGATTGATTTGGCGGCCGGAAGTACCAGAACAGTGCTCGGATCCCGTCGGATCCGCACTGTTCGGGTGGGCTCGGATTAGCGAAATCCGAGCCCGCTCATCTTTAATATATATATATATATATATATATATATGTACACAGGGATGCCATCAGAGATTGTATATGCTATCAGAGACTGTATATATATATATATATATATATATATATACACACACATGTCTCCTCCTTCAATTCACTGGTGTAGAGTAACATACCTTGCAAGTTTATAATTAGGAGAAAAATGGTGTTCGTGGGTCATCGTGGGACTGTCCCGCCTCCTAAATCTGAGCATTTGGGAATTATTCCATAGGTACATGACTTTATCTGTTCGCATGTGACCTCTCATTCATTTCAGTTGCAGACATCTTTTTACCTTTCAGCTATATCATGGATGGTGGACAGATGTCTAAAAATAAACTAGAAAATTGAATTGTTTATCATTCCACCCAAGCAATTTCCATCAATAATCTTCCCCTTCACGGTCAATAATACAGTAATTGATCCTGTTCCACAAGCTCCTTGTCTAGGGACCATAGTACTTCCCTTTATTTTATTTTTTTTTCCAAAGCATTCAAGTCACAGCCTCAACCTGCCGTCTCCTCCCCCATAACATTGCTAACATACAGACCATCCTTTGTGTATCTACTGCTGAAACGTTCATTCATTCCATTCATTACTGTAACCTTCTCCTTACTGGCTCCTCCGTCTCTCATCTCTCCATTCTTCAGTCCATTCAAAGTGCAGTTTCTGGAACTACAGGGCCATCCTCTTGTTCTGTATCTGTCAAAACTGTTTTATTCCAATCTCTTGGCTGTTTCCACAAGAAATGCCATATTCATTTTCATACCGTTGCACCTATTGACATTTCTGACTTAATCCCTTGCTACACCCTTTCATATGGGCTAACTTTATATTCAACATACTAACGTGGTTTTCTGTCATATAGAACCCTTCTCCTGTGTTCGTCCTTATCTCTGGAACTCGCTACCTTCCACCATCCACCTATCACTCTCATGTCACTTCTTCCAACATACATCTTATCAATCATGACTTGCTGAATGCAATTGTCCCCCTACTGATTGTTTGTTTTCCTATATAACTTATTAGGATGTAAGTTCCTTGGGTTAGAAATCTAATCCTTATGCTATTGCAATGTCTATTATTACTGTTATGGCCACCAGTACGTCATAAACTTGTAGAACCAGCGGAAGAGGTCTTCACCTATAGCAGCTGCCTTTCCCATAGAGACTGGTTATGCTCACAGGTACTCGGATGCCCCCAGGTTTTACACTCAGTGTAGTACAAGTTTATGGTCACACAGCAGCACTGAGGAGTGGGAGGTAATACACGGAGTAGGGACAGACCAGAGGTCTGCGGTCTGGAACAGAGATGATAATGTCTGACTGGCCTAACAGAGCACAGGCGGAGACGTCAGATACAAGCAGAGTCAGGGCCACAGGCAACGATGCAAATCCGGTAACAGGCAGAAGGTCAGGGCAACAAGCAATGGTTCAAGTCCAGGTAACAAGCAGAAGGTCAGGGCAACAAGCAATGGTTCAAGTCCAGGTAACAGGCAGAATGTCAGGGCAACAAGCAATGGTTCAAATCCAGGTAACAGGCAGAAGGTCAGGGCAACAAGCAATGGTTCAAGTCCAGGTAACCGGTAGGAGGTCAGGGCAACTTGCAGGTGTCAGGATCCAAGAAACAGGCAGAGGTACTACACAGAAGTCAATCCAAAGGTTTTCACCAAACACAGCACAGGAGCAGTTCAGCAAACTGGAACAGAACTCTATAACCAGCAGGAAGGCTAAGCCCTCCCTGCCTTAAATACTGAAGAGAGCCAATCAGGGCTTAACCCTGAAACTAACCCCAGACCCTGCCTAATTAATTCAAGAGTAATTAATAAGACCGCAGACTGTTTCTTTTACTCTGTGCGCACAACCCAGCTGTCAGCGTTGCTGGGACGCGGCGCTATATCAGAAAGTGTCCCGACCATCTCCTTGGCACCGGTTGGGACGAGGGGAACCGGAAATAATGTCCCGGCTGTTGCCAAAGCAGCCAGGACGCTGGAGGAGAAAGCGAGCCGCGGATCGCCGCGGCTCATGACAATTACATTAGCAATTTGATTGTATTATATATGGCTCCCTGGGCTGCTGTGTTGCAAATAAGGTGTGTCCTAAACAGTGGCACTAAATAGATATGTTTATAAATACATATATACATACTGTACATGTTGCTGCATTATTCAAATATTGTAAAGAATTTTGCATTGTCATAAACATAAAAATATATGTTTTACATTTTTATGATCGTTATCATATAGTCATACAGTATATTTAGTATATCTGTTATAATAATCTGCTTTCTTATTAGTTTTTGGCCGTGGTAGCCTGAATCAGATTAATTGTTTAGAGCAAAATGTATCACCAAACAAATCTTGACTGCTGAGCAAGACTCTTGTGGAGAGACAGAATGTACAAGTGATAATCACTGACATTTTATTTTTGAACATGGAAATGTTGTTTCAGTACATTTGGGAGGCTGACCAAGGACTTTGGTCCCAAGGACTACAAACCATCTCCCCACAAAAGACTTGATTTGTTTACCATCTTGGAGGTGCCAGAGATCAAGGGGTATATTTACTAAACTGCGGGATTGAAAAAGTGGAGATGTTGCCTATAGCAACCAATCAGATCTTAGCTGTCATTTTGTAGAATGTAGTAAATAAATGATAACTAGACTCTGATTAGTTGCTATAGGCAAAATCTCCACTTTTTCAAACCTGACATGACATCCCCTCACTACAGTGATCAATTTAAGGCAAATTAAGTTAAACCGAGTAGAACTTTAAAGAGAAACACAATAGTAATGTTTTCACACTTTCAGGTAGATTCACAAATCCAAAAATCTAGGGAGCGGTGTCAAGGACCAGAAAGTGGGCGTGGAAGTTGGAATGGATTTGGTGGACAAATAGTCGCACTTGTGCAAATAAACAAGCCATGTGAGTCTGCATTTTTTTGTGGTTCATAAATATACCATATTTATTGCAGGACATTAATGTTTATATAAAAGTACAGGCAAAATTAAAATTATTTTACTGCAGAATCCCCCGTGACTAGGGGGGCAACCAGCCAGTAATTTTCCAAGATAAAAACTATAGAAAGCTCCACGCTGATACTACAAAAGATAGGAATGGTTCCTGCGGGTCTCCACGGCTTCTGTTTCTGTTTTTATATACTCAGCAATCTGTACCAGGAGTTGTTTTATTAATGAAAGAGAAATCTATCAGCTTGCTACAAAAAGCACAGAAAGTCTGTTTGGTTTCCTGGTTGTTAGGATATGTGAAGATTTCTTAAAGAAATGTAAGAATTTCTAATGTTATAGTACCGCAAGACGCATTAATGGACTGCAAAAATGTTCTATAATCACTAAAGGTCAATTATGAATGTGCAAAAATGAATATGCTTATTCTGAAATCTTCCTGCTTTTCCTGAATTCACATGGTGAGATGCGTGTAATTATTATTTTGCGCAAGATGAGTTTTGCTGCGGAACAGGCTATTTCACAGAGGTGCGAATTTCGGATGATATAATAGTGACGTTTCCTTCACCACTTCTCACCAACATCTTTGTGATTCACTGCTGTCCAACTTTCCGGCCTTGGAAGGGGGACTTTTGAAGTTGAGCATCTCCACACCCTATTTTTTCAGGAAACACACTGGACCTGATTTGTTAAGGAAAGTAAGGCAAAAAGGGAGTAAGTTTGTTCCTGGACAAACCGTGTTACATTGCAAATTAGTTTATTATTTTGCACATAACATAAATACTGATTGCTATTCATGTAGCACACAAATATTTTATAGTTTTATTTGTGCACTGAAATTTAAAGTTGATCTAGGATATGCCCTACCCCAAATATAAATCTGCCATTACATTTTAAATTTACCCCCCCCCCCCTCTACAATGCTACATGGTTTTGTCTTACTTACTTACTTACTTTTGCTTAACTTTCCTTATTGAATCAGGCAGTCTGTACTTGGGTCGTTTTGAGCCAAACAGGACAAAACAACTGTAGATACAGTAAGACAAATATGCACTGTGTATAGTGATTGATCTGGTGCGTAAATTAGTAACAACAAATAGGGAGAGTCTTACGTTAAAGGAACATTAAAACACGTCCTTCTCCTGCAAACATTGGGTAGTGTTCTATAAGTTCTACGCAACATCGCCCGCATCCATCCCTTTCTCTCTCAGGAGGCCACCAAAACCATCATACACGCACTCATCATCTCCCGCCTGGATTACTGTAACCTCCTCCTCACTGGCCTCCCCCACTCTCGCCTCTCCCCCCTCCGCTCTATTCTCAACGCGGCCGCAAGACTCATCTACCTCTCACGCCGCTCCTCCTCTGCCTCCCCTCTCTGCCTTGCCCTTCACTGGCTCCCCTTCCCCTACAGAATTCTTTTCAAACTCCTCACCACCACTTACAAGGCTCTCTCCCACTCTACTGCCCCTTATATCTCCAACCTCCTCTCCATTTACACTCCCGCCCGCTCCCTGCGCTCGGCCAATGACCGCTGCCTCTCCTCCACTCTGATCACCTCTTCCCATTATAGAATCCAGGACTTTTCCCGTGCAGCCCCCCTTCACTGGAATGACCTCCCTCGCTCCATCCGCCTCTCTCCCACTCTGTGCTCCTTCAAACGTGCACTCAAAACTCACCTCTTTCTCAAAGCCCTTCCATCCGTCCACTTAACCCCCATCTCCTCCGCTCATTCTCCCCTCTCTCCCATTGCCTCAACCGGCTCCTCTTGTGCCTGGTCTGTCAACCCTCCCTTAGGATGTAGGCTCGAATGAGCAGGGTCCTCTTCCCTCCTGTCTACCTACCCGTTCTTCTGCTCCGTGTTTATTGCAGCAGCCTGCCTGGAGTTTCTGAAGTATTGGTATTTTTGTTTCTTGTTCTGTACTGTTATACCCTGTATAGTCTACTGTTTGTACTGTGTACGGCGCTGCGGAAATCTTGTGGCGCCTAACAAATAAATGATAATAATAATAATAATAATATAAGTAATATTCCAAAAAGTTTAACGTTTATTTTCGCTATTTTATTTGGCCTAAATTTCAGGTTTCATTATAAGAAAAACTCTGCATATAATTTACTTATGTCATGTAACAATAGTTATTGAAAGAATAAAAATATAAATTTTTGTACAAAATGTAACTTATACAAAATAGATAAAACTAACTAACAAACTCCAAACAATATTTTTATCACGCACCCTGGACGGATCAACGGGAGAGCAGAAGACATGGCCGTTACCTCTGGTCAAACATATTCCGAAAAAATACAGAATGCACAACTGATGATGATGCCTTAAGTGAAACGTTTCGAATGTTTACATCAATATACATGGGTACAGGCCTCAGCTGGAGCCTGCTGTTGGTTGTTGGTACAGTAGAGAGCCAATTAAAATCTGTAACGAATTTAACCTTGTACACTATTGTAGAGATGATCTTATCCTGTGTTCCAAACCTCTAACCGTTCTGCTATGTCTTACTTCAACGTGATATTACACCCACAATACGAAAGCACAGATGTATATTTATGCACGTGGAAGTGACAAATGTATATTTTACAAACGTACCATTTATTATGTGTGTCTACTTAATCTGGAGGAGAGATAACAAATGACTTTCTGTGTATACTCCACAGGGATTTCATATATAGTTTCCATTCATAGGGACATTATAATTGCTTATTGGCTTTTCGTTCCATTGAATCAAGAATGTATTACCACATTATACAAATTGATATTACTACATAGACTGTGGAAAGTGGTTTAAATTGATAAAGATGATACATTTTTAGAATAAATTTGTATTTAACAGACAAGTAGATACATTTTTATTGTACTTTATATTTTATTGTGTTCAAAACATTTAACATTTAATGATTGTAGGCATTTCCTCTTCCTCTGTGTGATTGTTGCCCATTGGATTTTACTATAGAGTTTATGTTTTAAATAAGCTTTTTTTTATACAGATTTCATCATATATATACCAAATGGGCTATTATATATTTATGAGAGGTGGTCTGTCATTTGTATATTCAATTTATGCATTATTCATGGTTATCTGTATATAAGAATATTATCGATTTGAATATTAATAAATTCTATATAAATATAAGTGACCTTATCATAATACAATTCTATTACACTCTATACAGACATAGGACACTACACCCCCAACATGACCTGACCACTGAATATGATCGTAATACAATTCTATTACACTCTATACAGGCATAGGACACTACACCCTCAACATGACCTGACCACTGGACATGATCATAATACAATTCTATTACACTCTATACAGACACAGAATACTACACCCCCAACATGACCTGAGCACTGGACATGATCATAATACAATTCTATTACACTGTATACAGACATAGGACACTACACTTCCAACATGACCTAACCACTGGACATGATCATTATACAATTCTATTACACTGTATACAGACATAGGACACTACACCCCCAACATGACCTGACCACTGGACATGACCATAATACAATTTTATTACATTCTATACAGATATAGGACACTACACCTCCAACATGACCTGACCACTGGACATGATCATTATACAATTCTATTACACTCTATACAGACATAGAACACTACACCCCCAACATGACCTGACCACTGGACATGATCATAATACAATTTTATTACATTCTATACAGACATAGGACACTATACCCCCAACATGACCTGACCACTGGACATGATCATAATACAATTCTAATACACTCTATACAGACATAGGACACTACACCCCCAACATGACCTGACCACTGGACATGATCATAATATAATTCTATTACACTCTATACAGACATAGGACACTACATCTCCAACATGACCTGACCACTGGACATGATCATAATACAATTCTATTACACTGTATACAGACATAGGACACTACACCCCCAACATGACCTGAGCACTGGACAGGACCATAATACAATTTTATTACATTCTATACAGATATAGGACACTACACCTCCAACATGACCTGACCACTGGACATGATCATTATACAATTCTATTACACTCTATACAGACATAGAACACTACACCCCCAACATGACCTGACCACTGGACATGATCATAATACAATTTTATTACATTCTATACAGACATAGGACACTATACTCCCAACATGACCTGACCACTGGACATGATCATAATACAATTCTATTACACTCTATACAGACATAGGACACTACACCCCCAACATGACCTGACCACTGGACATGATCATAATATAATTCTATTACACTCTATACAGACATAGGACACTACACCTCCAACATGACCTGACCACTGGACATGATCATAATACAATTCTATTACACTGTATACAGACATAGGACACTACACCCCCAACATGACCTGAGCACTGGACATGACCATAATACAATTTTATTACATTCTATACAGATATAGGACACTACACCTCCAACATGACCTGACCACTGGACATGATCATTATACAATTCTATTACACTCTATACAGACATAGAACACTACACCCCCAACATGACCTGACCACTGGACATGATCATAATACAATTTTATTACATTCTATACAGACATAGGACACTATACCCCCAACATGACCTGACCACTGGACATGATCATAATACAATTCTATTACACTCTATACAGACATAGGACACTACACCCCCAACATGACCTGACCACTGGACATGATCATAATATAATTCTATTACACTCTATACAGACATAGGACACTACACCTCCAACATGACCTGACCACTGGACATGATCATAATACAATTCTATTACACTGTATACAGACATAGGACACTACACAACTGGACAGTATCATAATACAACTTAATTGAACACAAACATAGAAGACATCCTCCCCCCCTCCCAAAATGACCTGAACGCTGGATATAATTGTTAAAAAATTCTATAAAGTCCAGAAAAGGCAGTTTGCTTTGAAGTCAGATTTTGCTTTTAAGATTTCCCCATGGTACATAGAGAAAATACATCTCTTTTTCTGCCACATGGATGCAGTATATTTTACTGGAAAGTGTTATGGTTGGCTTATAGAACAGTTGATCTTCTATCTTTTAAATCCATCTTAATATAATTTCCTCCAAAACAGTACTCAAACCTAATTTGTAAAACCGCTCCCCAAAAATGATGTGTCTTCGGGAGAATGTGATCCTCACTTGTTCCAATTCATTTTCCTCTCCTATATTTTATTTTCCTTATCAGATTTGGAGTTTAGTGACAACCGGACAGTTTCTATACAGAAAACCATGAAGGAAATTGTTGTAGTCAATTGTCCTAACCTGTGGAAGACTATAGAATTATATTGCAATATAAATATTAGGTTTTAATACAAAATTTTGGACAAAACCTGTAGACCCCACTTTCACATAGATACAGTAACACTGGAACACTTTTTGTTTAAAGCCTTTTAATGTAGGATATATATAATACCTGATATTGTTATTGTATATAAATGTATAAAGTTGAGGACACGTGCTAACAAACATTTTCTTTTTGTATTCATTGTAGTGTATTTATATTACTGGTCACTGTAAATATATAAGCAAAGACTTGGCTCAAATCTGCCAACAGTCCTTATTTTCTTTTGACCTTAGGATCTGATTGGGGCATGACACTCAAGATGAGCGTAGCTTCATTGAAAATGGGCATGGCTTGGGCATATTGAATGTGGTTTGCATAGATCTTTATCCGGGTCTTCCAATTTTGGATGTAGGCAGGTTTGACTCCTTCTGTGTGCAGAAGTTTATTTACTGACCAGTACGGTTTCATTACCTACAATCACTCTCTGTTCTCCTTTCCTGAACCTAGGGATCTTTTACAAAAGTGCAAAAGAACCAACAAAACAGGAGATCCAAATTTGGTCTTCCTTAGAAATCAAGTTTGGATAGAGGATATCCCAAGAGCTTTTATCTCAGACACAAGTTTCCTAAAACTTAGAAGAGAGAATTCTTATCTGACCAGTGACTTATTTGACCATTGTGATGCTAAGGCCCCTATTTATCAATATGTGCCAATAACATGGGTCTCCTGTCGTCACTTATTGCCGTGATAGAAAATCGGTGAAAGCTTTCTCTGGCGCAATCTTTGATGCTGATGTTTTCACCGGAGAATTTTTTTTCTCCCTGTCGTAAACAGTCCCCCAGGAGCTTAAAATGCCAGCCCTGTAGGCATCTGTAACTCCCTATTCCACATAAAAATATTATTGATTCATAGGAGAAGTTGAAAGAAATGGTTAGTCCCACACATAGTGCTGATGGAGGACCCTGCTCCTTCCACTATATAACTCTCAGTCTGTGACTTCCTGCTGCCTCCATCCCCCTCCTCACATCATGTCACTGCCCCTGTCACATACAGCTCTGTCCTCACTAACACATCACTAATCTCCTGATATACTCTGTGCTGCTGGGGGACCCTGCTCCTTCCACTAAATAGCTCTCAGTCTGTGACTTCCTGCTGCCTCCATTCCCCTCCTCACATCATGTCACTGCCTCGGTCACATGCAGTCCTCTCCTCACTAACACATCACTCATCTCCTGATATACTCTGTGCTGCTGGGGGACCCTGCTCCTTCCACTATATAACTCTCAGTCTGTGACTTCCTGCTGCCTCCATTCCCCTCATCACATTGTGACACTGTCCCATGCAGCTCTATCCTCAATAAACATCATCCAAAGTTGCCAACTGTCCCAGATTTGTCCCTGGAAATGTCCCCATTTTTCAGTATTGACCAACATGTTCTGCTATGGACTGCAATATGAATTTTTCAACGAAAATTGGTTGTCCTTTGACATTCAAGTTTGAGGTTTGCTGTTCCAGGTTCCCAATTTCCATTCGTGTTAAAATTAGATTTTACAAAATCTTTTTAATCAGAACCAACATAATATTTTGTAATTAATATAAAATCACTTTTTTTTTTAAATCAAACTGAGAACACTACTCAGACATTATTTAAACAAACCTTAAAATGAGCAACTCAGATATTATGTTTATTCACATATCCAGCTTAATAACAAGTAGATTTCTTGACGATAATATCCTCTGGCTAATGGATCAATATTGCTACCTTGCATTGCAGACCTGAGATAAATATTGTATTGACAAGACCAACAAGAGCTCTGCTTATATGCTGTTTTATTAAAAAGAAACATTACAACACGTTTATTTATGGAGCTCAGTGGGCCAGGCTGATGTGAAGTAGAGCAGTAATGTCTTATTTTCCATATTTTCTTATCATTTTCTGCAGAAAGTCACTTGGTAACGGACATAAAATCATTACGGAAGGTAATAAAATTAATGCATTCTCCTCAAGAGGATTTTTGCTAGTGGTAAAAGCTGTTTGAACTCACTGTTCTTTTCAGGCTCTTAATATCCAACATGAGAAATAATTTGATGATTTGGATTTGAAAAAAAAAGAATAATTTAATCATTTTAATATTTTTCTAAGTAATTTTAACGATAATAGAATCTTTAAAGCTTTTAAATATACTCCAACAAATGTAGCGAGAGTTTGGCCCCAGCACTGTTCAGTTTTCCTCTGGTTCCCCAGAACCTTCTGCAGAAGGTCCGAAAGCAACAAACACATGCCACAAATCTCCATTACAATTTTTGGAATTGGGATGGGTACATGGTCATCTTGTGGGGGATCGTGTGGTCACATTACGAGAGAGTAGCTTAGTCCAATGGAGGCATTGCCATGTCCTCCAGGGCGTGTATGGTACCTCTGATGGCCTAGGACACCACCAAAACCCCTTTCCCTCCCCTGAAAACCCACTTTCACTGCTGCACATACCTGTGGCAGGTGCGTGTGACCACCGCTCACTATTGCTCGGTTGTGCTAAGGAACAAATGTCCTAGCTTTGGTGATAGCGGGGCAGACCGCCAGAGTCAGGACTGTCCCATCTAAATCAGGACAGTTAGGAGGTATGATGTTGCATGTCCTGGACTCCAGTAAGTATTAAGAATCAGATTTCACCAGGCGCTTTTAGCTGGTTGTGTGTTGTGCATAGGCAAACCGAGGGGGTGTTTCCTAGTTCCTGGAAACCCCCCTCCAACTCTGGGGCACTGTATAATTGAGGTGGCTGGACCCTGCCCCCGCTTCACACGGCTCTGCTTGAAAAGGGAGAGCTGTGTGCACAGGGCCTGATTAAGGGTTCTGGCCGCCCTAGGCTAATACGGCCGCAGCGCCCCCCCCCCCCCCCTCCTCCGAATATATAGGTGTATAGGAACACTCCTGAATATGAATGTTCAGGTGTATTCTCCAGCATTCAAATTTAGACAGATTGTGCCATTGTCTCTTACCTGTTCTTGCTCTTCTCTCTTGCAACTTTGTTATCCTCTCGCTGGCTTCTGGAAAGTTGGCGTCCTGTTTTGAAAATGCAAAAATGTATTATAATGCAAACCCTGAATGATTAGGCCCTTTAGTTAAAACAAAACACTCCATTATGGCCAGCTAAAAGTACCCCATTGGACAGGCATATATAAGCAATATCTGAATATTTGTTGTCAATCAAATATAAACCTCTACCAGCCCCATCTCACTAATATTTAGTATTCTAGTGATTGCTGAGACCACCCATGTGACCACCACACAATCATGAGATTCTGCCCCCCAAAGCTGCTGTATTTTTTAAATACCCCCTGCAGCCATTTTCCTTAACCCCTGCTGCAGCCATTTTCTTTACCTCCCATCCTGCATCCATCCCCCTTGCAGCTATTTTCCTTACCTCCACTCTGCTAGCTAGCTATCCCCCCCCGTCACATCAAAACTCCCCCAGTCACATATATCAGCCCCCCTCCTCTGCCCTCCTTCATACATATCAACCTCTCTCCCTCCCTATAGATTTTCATGGCAGCCACCCCCCTCCCACCCTATAGATTTGTATGACAGTCCCCCTCTCCCTCCCTATACATATGCATGACAGTCCCCCCTCTCCCTCCCTATAGATATGCAGGGTAGTCCCCCCCCCTCCCTATAGATATGCAGAGTAGTTCCCCCCCCCTCTCTATAGATATGCAGTGTAGTTCCCCCCCTCCCTATAGATATGCAGGGTAGTTCCCCCCTCCCTATAGATATGCAGGGTAGTTTCCCCCCCCCTTCCTATAGATATGCAGGGCAGTTACCCCTCCCTATAGATATGCAGGGCAGTTCTCCCCCTCCCTATAGATATGCAGGGCAGTTCCCCCCCTCCTTATAGATATGCAGGGCAGTTCCCCCTCTCCCTATAGATATGCAGGGCAGTTCCCCCCCTCCCTATAGATATGCAGGGCAGTTCCCCCCCCCCTCCCTATAGATATGCAGGGCAGTTCCCCCCCTCCCTATAGATATGCAGGGCAGTTCCCCCCCTCCCTATAGATATGCAGGGCAGTTCCCCCCCCCTCCCTATAGATATGCAGGGCAGTTCCCCCCCTCCCTATAGATATGCAGGGCAGTTCCCCCCCTCCCTATAGATATGCAGGGCAGTTCCCCCCCCTCCCTATAGATATGCAGGGCAGTTCCCCCCCTCCCTATAGATATGCAGGGCAGTTGCCCCCCCCTCCCTATAGATATGCAAGGCAGTTCCACTCCCCCCTCCCTATAGATATGCAGGGCAGTTCCCCCCCTCCTCCCTATAGATATGCAGGGCAGTTCCCCCCCCTCCCTATAGATATGCAGGGCAGTTCCCCCCTCCCTATAGATATGCAGGGCAGTTCCCCCCCTCCCTATAGATATGCAGGGCAGTTCCCCCCCTCCCTATAGATATGCAGGGCAGTTGCCCCCCCCTCCCTATAGATATGCAAGGCAGTTCCACTCCCCCCTCCCTATAGATATGCAGGGCAGTTCCCCCCCTCCTCCCTATAGATATGCAGGGCAGTTCCCCCCCCTCCCTATAGATATGCAGGGCAGTTCCCCCCTCCCTATAGATATGCAGGGCAGTTCCCCCCCTCCCTATAGATATGCAGGGCAGTTCCCCCCCTCCCTATAGATATGCAGGGCAGTTCCCCCCCTCCTCCCTATAGATATGCAGGGCAGTTCCCCCCCCCTCCCTATAGATATGCAGGGCAGTTCCCCCCTCCCTATAGATATGCAGGGCAGTTCCCCCCCCTCCCTATAGATATGCAGGGCAGTTCCCCCCCCTCCCTATAGATATGCAGGGCAGTTCCCCCCCCTCCCTATAGATATGCAGGGCAGTTCCCCCCCCCTCCCTATAGATATGCAGGGCAGTTCCCCCCTTCAATTACCTGTAGTTGTGCCAGCGTCGCTCCTCTCCTCAGATCAGCAGATAGGAAGTGAAGACGTCCTGCTTCCTGTCTGCTGCACAGCAACAGGCAGCCTGGCGATTGGCTGTGTGTTGCTAACCACTGACCACCATTGCTTTTGATTGTCGAGCCCTCCACCCCCCCGTGGCGACCCCCCCCCCCTCCCCCACCCCGAAAAAAAAAATGAATGAAGAAAAAAAAAAAAATATATATATATATATATTTTTTTTTAAAAAAAAAATACCCACAGGGCAGCGCCTCCCGGGACCCAGCGCCCCAGGCTGCAGCCTGGTCAGCCTAGTGGTTGATCAGGCCCTGTGTGTGCACCTAACAGTAGTCCATGCAGCATTGTCCATGTATATTATGGGGATAGGAAGAGTTGGAGAGCAGCCAAGCACTGTCTAAAATTATAGCCACGCCCCCATGCATGCTGGTCATGTCCACTGGGGGCATGGTGTGGAAACCCCTCTCTACAAATGCTGCATTTGCCCCTATTGTGGTGGCTATAACTTGTGCCTTGTTAAGGATTGGCTGCCTACTGTATAGGATTACCTGTAGGTTGCTGAATTAGTATTATTCCTAGTCCTGGAAAAATACCAGATCACGGTTATCTGTGGCGATGTGTTGGGGAAGGTAACGTTAGTAGGCTGAGAGTAATTTTAGAACTGCGGTAGGTCTTGGTGGGGCAGGTTGCAAGCGCCCAGCTGTCTCTGTGAGTCCACCTGACATTGAGTCTCATTAAAGAGGACTGACTCCCAAAGAGGACTAGAGTTAACCATACTACAGAAAAGGTGTCCAACGGGATGACCAATCCACATGGTAGATCCACATCAACACACGGTGGCCAAATGGAAAAAAATTGGGGGTTCGGTATTTAGACCAAAGAGCCAGATCCTATAAGGCTAGTCACATCGAGTATCGGATCAGATTATGGCCACATTTTTTGCCAGTCGTAATCAACATCTGATATATCCCAATCAGTGGTCTTTTGGGGTCTGCATAGTGATTTGTAGTTCTAAAGAGCCAAACTGATATCAGAATTGTAGAGCTTATGGGCACCATAAATGTGATATTGTGTTGTGTAACTTGGGGTAATCAGCAGGAGAAAGAGCCCTGGGTGCTAACAAGTTGGAGGGGGGACACAAAATCACATTAGAGAAACAATTTGAGGAGGGGACATAATTAAAAAATATATATATAATAAATATAATAAAAAATGAAAGTGGGTCTGTGCATTGCGTCTGATAATGGAACTGGCAATGGTGTTGTACAATAAAGGCATAATTCTCAGTATCTGCATTTATTTCTGTACATATAGACAACAGTATAATGACCCTCCTGTACTCCTTTTATAGATTGCTTATAGTAGTTAGAGCATGGCAGGGTGAATTTTGATCCGTATTCTCTTTGGACGGTCCTTTGTGTTCATGTGTGGTGGAGACATTGATCCGTAAGTGCTCTAGGTCCCAACATCCACCCATACTCTGGGGAGAAAGCCACCAGGTGGGCATGACGTCTCCAAGCATATACGGCCCCCACTCTTTCCCCATCTGAGATACTGTCGCTCAATATTATTTACAGTCTGAATTCTTGTGATAAACGTTTTACTTTTGCTGGGGAAAAACTAAGTGTGTTTTACTGAGAACGCGTTTACTGATCCACTCCGGAGAAGAAAGGGCCAAAATTAACAATAGTGTTTTGTTAGAATCCAAAAGGAAGTGCTGAAAAGAAGAAACTTGTTTTTTCAGTGTAAGAAGTGAGGGCTGGTAGCGCCTGAACTAATAAAAACGTAGGTGTGACAACATAACCTGGAGAATCGCTGTATTTTGGACACTTCCTCACAGGAAAGGATGGATCACAGGGAATAGGAGCAAATGGCGACATTTTGGTACTATTGGTGTTTACTTGCTGCGCTCGAGCTGTACTGTATGATTAAGGCATGGACAAGGGAGAACTGAACCTCTCATTACAGATATATTTCTATAATAATATTATATATAAATGAGAGAATCCGTTTGGCAGAATATGAAATTTGAACTTAAAATTTTGAAGAGTTTCCAAGATTTGGCATGAGGAAGCCGGTTTAACAAGCATGTGGCAGTACAAGTACACCGCAATACTTCATCATCATCATCAGATATTTATATATAGCGCTACTAAGTCTGCAGCGCTGTACAGAGAACTCACATCAGTTCCTGCCTCCATTGGGGCTTACAGTCTAAATTCCCTAACATACACACAGACAGAGAGAAACTAGGGTCAATTTTGATAGCAGCCAATTAACCTACTAGTATGTTTTTGGAGTGTGGGAGGAAACCGAAGTACCCGGAGGAAACCCACGCAAACACGGGGAGAACATACAAACTCCACACAGATAAGTGTTAATTGCTAAGCAATTTCTGTCCACTAATATAGATTGTGATGCGATTAATACACAATCAAACAATCATTTTAGCAAATAGAAACATGCAAATAAGTTTAATCTATTTATTTAAGTTAAAATAAAATATAATGTGCGGAAGAAGCTAATTAATGTTTCCAACATCTTAATTACATAGAGTTTGGTCTCATTCTGTTCACAATCTCATGAGAACATTTCCGGTATTATTTATGTAGCGTTCGCACATTGCGCATGCTAGTTATAACTAATAGTACTTTTCATGCACCAAATAGCAACTCCAGAGATGTCATAAAAGAACCAGTTTATACAGGTCCAGGGGTGGGAGCCTGAGGAAAGGACACCTGGCCATACATGGAAAGATGACTCCCACCTCAAGGAATAATTACCAGAGGAATCAGCCAATGGGGCGTCGAGTTCTTGGGAGGTCATGACCGATCGACCTATGAATGTGGACCTTAATACTGTACCTTTGTATCTATGTGATAACACTGCTTTTTATGACTGTACAATGTATAAATTGTTCACCTCTGGCTTTGGAAACCAGAGCATTCTGATAGAAGCTTGCTGTCGGTGCCGACCGCGCAGGCGTATGCATGCGATACTTTGCCCTGTAAAAAATTTTGGCAAATAAAACGCTTGTGCTTTGAAACCACATCAATTGCATCGGAGAATCTTTATTTCATATGATACATCCGAATGTATCAATACTTAAAATATAACGTTTGTTGTCCATAAAATGTTAACGATCACAGAAATGTAAAGTAATTGACTTATTACGTCGAAATAATATATTTTTCAATTAAGTCTAAAACCTCTAATTTGTCTACAGATTCGCAGCAGAGAAAATTGTGCCTATTCTATGCGGTTTAGAGGATTACTATGTAACTCAATTCTATATTAGGACCCTTAGGCTTTTGCTCCTGTGCTACATTGCAGATTTGTGCTGTATGAGACTGAATAATAAATATCAGTGTAAAAATTTCCCCTGGGGTTTAATAACTCTACTTATTAAATAACCTTTGTCTCAATTATTGTTAATATTTGTCATTGCCTGTGTTATCGTGGCTTAATATGCAGGAAATGACCTGCTGAATAGTGAACAACACAAGCTATACTGCAAGAATACAACTGGCTTAATATAGGAAATGTACTTTGTTTCCTGTGCAGAGAGAGTTTGGAGTTACTGAATACAGTCACTCCTATATTCTGTGCACATCTAACCATATATATTAGACACGCTGATTATAATTCTGTTACATTACTGCAATGATCTATTCAGATTTATTCCTGCTCTGGGCTCTACTAAAATATATTTGTATTCTCATATTCTTTATAGGCTGAACTGAACCTTACATTATTTTATTATGACAGATCTAGGCTGCATGTGTAGCCTGTCAAGAATAATTTAACAGTAGTTCGTAAGACTCCAGAAATCCAGCGCCACAAATAACTTTCTTAATTACAGCGGCGTATCGTCAGGGGACTCAAACACTCGCAACAAGAGGGAGTGTGTTATGGTAAATTAGAGGGAATTTCACTTTTCTGGTTTGCCTTCTGTGATGTACTATTAAAGTTATTGACAGTTTGTTATAAAAAAAAAAGAGAAAAACACATTCTCCCATTAGTATTAATATTTCAAGTTCTTTTTGCTATTAGAATTTTTGTTGTTTTTTGTTTCTTGAAGGGCTGTTTTGAGAAAACCCTGAGTTCCGGCACCTTTTTTCGATGGAATTTACAAATTTTAAAAGTAACTTTGAACATTTGATGTTTGGTCCACGTGGACTTGAATCACCCTGTCGAGCGTAGCAGGTCGGCGGCATTAAAATGGTGCATGCGGGCTGCTTGTGTGTTGAGTTCGATGCATGCGTACATCGTCTGCGCTGGTTGTGATGGCACTGCTTGGCTTGTGGCACTGCTCAGCTTGTGATTGGTTGTGTGGCCGCGCGCTGAGTGCTTACTGCGGGCGGCGACCGTTATGTATCGTTACACAATTGACGTGTGTGGGTGTGTGTACAGTGATTAACTACATGGCACCTTTATTCTTACAAAAAAAGCACTTTTCTGCCATAATGTGCTTCTGCGGCATATCTGCCATGATGCATAACCAATGGAATGGCTAAGAGGATTGTAATTATAGACATGGCGGTGGGAGGAGAGGTGGAACAGTATCGTAGAGATACATCCACTCAGTTCTTTGTTCCTTTTTATTTACAGCTCCCTCTAGTGGTTAGTGTCCTGTGCTATTGTACTCTGGGCATTTATCATAAAATGGCCATGCTTACTATAAATAGGCCTTTAAATGAATCAAAACATAAACAGAAGTCCAACAAAACTAAAACAGCAGAGAGCAATCTGTACATGCTTTCTGAAAACCCATCTCTTTATTTAAGCTTACTTATACCCACCTATACTACCCACACAAACACCTACCCTACCCCCAGCCATACTACAAACACTAATCCACCTTTATGTCTACCCTACTCCCTACTATAACTACGCACAATACTGCACCCTCACACCTACCCTACTCCTACCTATACTACCCACAGAAATGTATCCCAACATCTACCCTACTCCAACCTATACTACCCACACTAATGTATCCCCACATCTACCCTACTCCAACCTATACTACCAGGATTAATACATCCTCACATGTACCCTACTCCCATCTATACCACCCACACTAATGCTTACTTATACCTACCCTATTTCCACTTATACTACACACACTAATGCACCATCACATCTACCCTACATCCATCTATGCTACTCACACTAATGCAGTCGCACATGTACCCTACTCCCACCGATAACACCTTCCCTACCCCCACCTATAACACCTTCCCTACCCCCACCTATAATAACCTTACCTATAATACATACACTAACACCTTTCCAACCCCACCTATACTACTCACATTAATGCAGTCTCACATGTACCCTACTCCCACCTATAACACCTTCCCTACCCACCTATACTACTCCCACCTATAACACCTTCCCTACCCCACCTATACTACTCCCACCTATAACACCTTCCCTATCCCCACCTATAATACCCTCACCTATAATACATACACTAACACCTTCCCTACTCCCACCTATACTACTCCCACCTATACTACCCACACTAACATCTACCCTACTCCCACCTATACTACTCCCACCTATACTACCCACACTAACATCTACCCTACTCAAACCTATACTACAGGCCATGTCCTCTGGAACATGATTCATTTTGAAAAGTGTTTAATTATGGAAAGCATTACTGTCATTAAAAGCAAAAACACACCAATATGTTACATACACTATCCATGATCTTCTGGTTTTAGCACGTCATACCCTTTACAGCATGATTAAATTAGGACCTTATTGTGATTACATGTACTTACGGCTACTTTTCAAACTCATGTGTCCTTTGAATGGTCCCATCATTGAGTATTTAGGAGCTGCAGCTGGAATTTCTGAGAATAATAATAAATAAGTTCACAAATAATGTAATGCTATGCATATAAATACATTATCCAATAAGTGTTTCCAACTCAATGGAGCATTTGAATGCAGGATAACCCATTGCTATTTGCTGCATCTTCTGTCTCTCCCAGACCTGTAAAGTCCAAACACTGTTGTAAATAATATCCAACATTAAAAGTAACTCTTCCCTTCCTCTGTCATTGTACCTCACCAAAATTCACCCCAATTGTGTGATATTTTCCATTGGTAGATTGGCTTCTACAGAACTTGCATGGAAAATTTCCCATTGACTGCAGCTATGTTTCTTCATAACTGAACTCACCAGGCAAGTCACTGACTTTAATGAGTAAATTAACAGGGGTTGGCCTTTGAGAGGCCCTAGGCTTTATCCCTTGGGGGCGAGGGCATGGCTATTAGTACTCTGATTGTCCCCCTCACCTTGTTTCTTCCCCAACTCCCAAATCGTTCTCTCTCTATCCTTTCTCCCAACTGTTTTGTCTCCCGCCCCCCCACCCAATTATAAATGTTTGGTTAGCTATTCAATGGAAGTTCTGTCCAGTCAGTCAATGAAACTTGTGGTCAAATTTACTTTGCTCAAAGGACTGCAACATGACTAAACCCAGCTAAACGAAAAGCCTTGTGGTACAACTTATACCAAGAATACGTTTGATTGACATAATACATTTCTTCATATACTTTGCTATTAATCATTATCTTACACGCACCCTTCTGTCTACCTCCCCATAAGTCTCTCTTTAGTTTCTCCAAGTTTTTCCATGTTTTTATGTAGTAGATTTATATAGTAGATTTATACAGTAGATTTATATAGTAGATTTTCTCTCACCCCCTAGTTCTCACCTCCAGATCTCTCTCCCTCTCCCAGTTCTCTCTCCCTCTGCCCTCACCCCCCCCCCCCATTCTCTCTCCTCTCTTCCCCTCAGTCCTCTCCTCCCACCCTCCCCAGCAGTGACTCCTCTCTTCTGGAAAGCACAGTTGTGACGTCTTTATGTCCATGCCGCTTAACAGACATGGAAAGGGGAATCCTCAGCTCTGTTTTTAATTTTATTATTGTGGGTCCATAGTTTTACCATATCACCCTAGGGGTGATGTAGCCGCCCGAGTTAGTCACCCCAAGGGCACCTCCCGAAATCCAGCCCTGAAGTGAATTATATAGTTAGCAGTAAGCAGCAATTAACATTACCAAAATAAAGAAATACAAGGCCTACTACATACTTGCCAACTCTCCTTGAATGTCAGGGAGACTGCCTGAAATAGGGGTGATCTCCCTCACTCCCTGAAGAGTCTGGCATTCTCCCTGATGCTGAGCCAGTACAGGACGTGGTTGGCTTCGCCATCTGTGGCATGATGACAAAGATCAGAAATTGTGTCCTATGTCCATGTATTGATGCCTATGGAGGTGGCCATTTTCATGGAGACCAAGATGTAGTCAAAGACTGACAGGTAAGATAACATGACTTCAGTAATGGAGACAAAAATGTAAAAGACACTTCCGTCTCTATAGATTCATTAGCTGCTTTTCTTTAACACATAGCTGCCTACTCTCCCGGAAAGTCGGGGAGACTCCTGCATTGCTGGGAGACCTGCCAGGCTCCCGGGAGAGCAGGGCAACCTCCTGGTTCTCGTCCCTGCAATAGATAAGTGATGGGGCGGGGCTTAATGATGCAAATATTATGTCATCTTAGCCCCAAAATGATGTGATTCGTCAAGCCCCAACCCCGCACGCCCACCTCCCCTGGGATCTCCCTGAAGCCAACGAGGAAAAGTTGGCAAGGATGACTTACTAAACATCCTCATTATGATACAATGTTTTGTATTCTCAGGATAAAACCTCCCTCTGCCTCTCACTTTTATATTTTCTCCATGTAAGGGTGACATTGTATACCCTTCACAACTATAAATAGATTCTTCTTTTATTCAGATTTACTATAAAATAAAATCCATTTTTCTTATTTGTATTATTTTCCTATGAACATGTCCTCGATAAGAAGGAAAACGTGATGTATTCCTTTTGTTCTTTCAGTTACACCTTCCAGCTATGCAGAAAATTCAAGTAGAGAAACACAAATTATTTGATCTTTTATGTAGAGAACATTTTTGCCAGTATTCCACATTGCTACCATAGACTGAAATCCTGCAAATGGTCTCAGAAATTCTTTGTTCGGGGTTATTCCTAAAAATTGTATCTGGTGTGCTCGCATATGTACGAGCACAAAGAACAAATGGGGACATTTGTGCAAAAATAATGTGCGTCCGTAAATGACCTTCAGTATATACTGCACTTGCACAAGTCATGTTGGTCTACAAATTAAAACCAAGAAAGGAGAGTGCAGCCTCCCACATAAGTACAAAAAAACCAATAATTGTTTCAGAGGACAGATGGAATAATCTAAATAAAAGCAGCTGATTGCTATAAAACAGTGCATCAAATGTTGTTTTAAATTTGTTTTATATCAATCATTTGTTTTTATTTATTCTATTCCATCTGTTTTTCACGATGCAAATGTTGCTCTTTTTTAGATACAGTGTGTAATTCATGCTGAATTTTAAGCAACAACTAATTGAGCTCATTGTATAAGACTCTATCTTGGTTGGGAATTCATTATGCTGCTGAGAAATCAATTGGACGATTGTGAAACGCGTAGAGCCAGATCTCACAGACTAGGGCTCAGAGGTGCATTGTGGGAGCTGTATGTGGAAGTAGACGGATGGCCTGACCAAAGCAGAGATTGGGCTCTGTGTCAGCTCCTGTCAATCGGATTCGAAGCAGATTGACGTATAATATTTGCAAGTCAATGCGATACATAAACCGCACTTGAATTTATTACTCTATGTGTTGTTTTGTTATTGTTAGACTAAAAAAAGAAATTATTACTTATATGCTGGATTGAACTTTAAAAGGTAACCTCTTTATGGGGATAAGGATCTACAGGATCTATACCAAGCAGGCGCAGGCTGGCAAAGTTCAGCCCGGGGGTGCGCACAGGCGGCCGCATCACATGACACGCGGTGCGGCCGCGTCGTTGATGAAGCGGCCGCATTACGTGACGCGCGATGCGGCCACTTGTAATATACATTAAATATTATAGTCAACGGGGTTGGGGGGGGGGGTGGCCCACATAGCTGTCAGACAGAGCGGCCCAATGCCCCCCTGCCCCCCAGCCCAGCCCGCCTCTGATACCAAGGTGTATGAACATAACTTGGATTATTATTTGCTGAATTCTCTCCTTATTATAAATGAGGGCAATAATACTAATTAGCACAATGTTTATTTCTGTTATGATTACAATGACTGCTATATACATTTTCTTATTTTTCCATTTTAACTTGCATTCTACATTTGAGATTGAACTATTAAAAGGATGTTGGGGACTTCCTCGCCTTCCTGGCTGCCATCTGTGGATTTCCTCTATGATTGTTACACAATATATGTTCAGATTGTATTTAATTTATATTTACACATGCAATTGTATGAATTATGTATTTAAAGTATTATTATAATCTATTCATCATTTTGGCCACAATATGGAGAAATAATCTTCACAACACGACTTTCACTGTCTTACTATTCCTGCTATAATTTTTTTTTTAAGATTTTATTTTTTACATAAATTGTTTAATTCCTTTGTTGCTAGTTATACTACTTTTGTATTCTTTACATTCCATGTTCTGTGATTGGCTGGATTCTCTAGTGGGCGTTATTTATTTGGCGAATTAGGATCAGATTAAAACAGATCTGCCCTCTTTAATTATTCCTCCTCAAACTTCTTTTTTTAACTTAATTTTTTTATTCTTTACATACTGTATATTTATAAATTAAAAAAAATATATGATTTACATTTAAATAAATATATTAAGAAATCAAAGTGAAAAAAATGGAAAATATAACATGTTATTATAACATAGGCTATAATTGACCTATAACATTAGTATTAGAATATTCCAAAGCTTATTTATACTTAAATATATATAGTGTCCTCCATGTTTGCCTAGAGCATCAATATATTTTAAAATGTGAATCTCAACATTTATTTTAATTGCTGAAATTATTGGGCCTGAATCATTTAGGATCTTAACTTAAGAAACTTCTTATTTAAGTCTCCTGGACAAAACCATGTTACAATGCAAGGGGTGCAAATTAGCATTCTGTTTTGCACATAAGTTAAATACTGACTGTTTTTTCATGTAGCACACAAATATCAACTTTAAATTTAAGTGTACAAATAAACTATCAAGTATTTGTGTGCTACATGAAAAAACAGTCAGTATTTAACTTATGTGCAAAACAGAATACTAATTTGCACCCCTTGCATCGTAACATGGTTTTGTCCAGGAGACTGAAATAAAATGTTTCTTAAGTTAAGATCCTTAATGAATCAGACCCATTGTTCTTAACAATAGTAGAAGTACTAGTTTCTCATCTACAGTATGTACGTTTGAGCTGGAGATTTCTTCTGAAATGTGTCAACAAAGTTTGAAAAGATAACAGTAGGAGTTTGCACATTCCTTCACTACTCACTACATTAGAATGTGACGGGTGACAATATAATGCCAGGTATCCACTATTACAGTTTTTTTTGGTTTGTTTCTTTTACTTTACAGGAACAAGGCTTCGCTGCAAGAGAAATTTCTACAAAACAACTCGTAAGGTTACAGAGAAGCATGCTGTTTATAAACCATGAATCTTGAGAAATAAGTAAATAAATAAATATGTACCAATATCTGCAGATCACTCTATTATCATTTGAGGGATATTCATTTTTGTTTATTTATTTTTATGGAAAATCCCATGTCAACCAATCAGCAGTTAGCTTTCATCTATCTACAGCAGGTTAGATTATAAAGCAAACGTCTGATTGGTTGATATAGGTTACTGTACTGTGCACCTTGGAAGCGATGCCAGCCTCCTCCACTATAAATTATATTGTGCATAGTGTGATTTTCAATTATTAATGAACATGCAATTGTTTATGTATTTTGCATCCTAAGCTAGTGCCTATGCACAGGAATTTTTCCTGCAGATTTCATTTCTTTTTTCTGTTAAAATTGCACCAGAAATAAAGATAGTTTTACCCTGTGATGGAAGCAGTAATAACTGTTTTAATGCTTTTTTCTACTCTCTGTCTTTTATCCAGTTTTAAAAACACGTCAGTTTTTATCCATTTTTTTAACATTGAGTTTATGGGGATTGATCTAAATCACACAGGGCCTGATGTATCAAGACACGTAACCTGAGCGCAACCCACGTTCAGTATTTAGGCTTTGCGTCTGCCCGATTTCAGCAAAGCACAGATTGCTACATGCTTGTTTATAAGAAGTGCTGCATCTAGTACAAGAGAGCGCTTTCCCTCAATATCTTTAAAGGCACAGATCGCTACATGCATGTGCTTTTGAAACCGGGGGAAGGTCTGCTGTACTCTACTACGCTGGACGCAGCAGGGTGCGTCCAATACCTGTGTGGGTTATAAATTTGCAGGAAAATAAAAAATCTTGCATTATTATTACCTGATAATAATAAAGGCATTAATGTTTAAAAATAAAAGTATTTATTGTTATCCCCTCCCCCACTGAAATACATTTATTACAATGCTGTTAATATCTACTGAGCATAAAATACACTATATGGACAAGAGTATTCACACGTTTGACCATTACACCAACAGGGACTGTAATGACATTGTATTCAAATACATGTACTTTAATATGGAGTTGGTCCCCCCTTTTGCAGTGATAACAGCTTCCACTCTTCTTGGAAGGCTTTCCACAAGATTTTGGAGTGTTTCTGTAGGAATTTGTGCCCATTCATTCTGTAGAGCATTTATGAGGTCAGACACTGATGTTGGAGGAGAAGGCCTGGCTCACAATCTCCGTTCCAGTTCATCCCAAAGGTGTTCTATGGGGTTGAGGTCAGGGCTCTGTGCGGGCCAGTCAAGTTCTTCCACACCGAACTCAAACCGTGTCTTTGTAGTACTTGCTTTGTGCACTGGGGAACAGTCATATTGGAATAGAAAAGGACGTTCCCCAAACTGTTAACAACAAAGTTAGAAGCATAGCATTGTCCAAAATGACTCGGTATGCTGAAGCACTAAGATTGCCCTTCACTGGATATAAGAGGCTTAGCCCAAACCCTGAAAAACAGCCCGATACAAATATCCCTCCGCCAAGCCCAGACTCGCCTATCTGACTGCCAAACAAAGAAGCGCGATTCGTCACCCCACAGAACACATTTCCACTTCTCCACAGTCCAGTGTCGGTGTGCTTTACTCCTCTCCATCCGACGCTTGTCATTGGTCTTGGTGATGTGAGGCTTGCATGCAGCTGCTTGGCCATGGAAACCCATTCCATTAAGATCCCGCCGCACAGTTTTTGTGCTTACATTAATGCCAGTGGAAATTCGGAACTCTTCAGCTATGGAATCAGCAGAGCGTTGGCGACTTTTACACACCATGCGACTTAGCAGTCGTTGACCCCGCTCTGTGGTTTTATCTGGTCTTCCGCTTCGTGCCTGAGTTTCTGTTGTTCCTAAACGCTTCCACTTTCTAATAATATCACTTACAGGTGTCTGTGGAATATCCAGCAGGGATGAAATTTCACTAACTGTCTTATTGTAAAGTGTTTGTTAATGAAGACTGCATGGCTAGGTGCTGGATTTTATACACCTCTGGCAACGGGGCTGATTGAAACACCTCAATTCAATTAACAGGTGTGGCCAATCACTTTTTCCCATATAGTGTACATACACAACTCTTCACACAGGCGTATTCGTGCGCTCTTTTTACACACGTGCGCAATGCAAATCTCCATAATTTATGCTATGCAGACAGACATAGCGCAAATTCAACTTTGCTTCAGGCCCATTATATGCAGTTTCAATATATTATAACATGCGGTTAACATTCTACAAGAAACATAGCACTTTTGTGGCCAATCTTTTCAGAAACTGACCTAAACAAACATGTGTTTGAACATGCCTTTCTATTAACTGCAGAAAAAACACCCGGGCAGACGTACTGTTGATTGGTTGAATGACAGTCAATGCACATTTCCTAAATTTTCCCCATTAAGCTATAAAACCGCAAAAACAAACGGTAATTGTTACTTACCGTAGTGTGTGGGTGGCATTTTGTAAGCAAATAGGTAGATGAATTCTAAAGAAACAGAATGGAATGTTTCAGCCGTGATACCTGTACACACAGCTAGGGTGTGGCAATAAACTATATGATCCCATAACAACTGAAACATGACTCTGTAAACATACTGCAGTCTGTCACTCAGGAAGCAGAAAAGCAAATAGAAAAAGAAAAAATATAGCAATTATAGTTAGAGCAAAATATTAAGAAAACATGTTTTCCATAGTAATCCAGTTACTGCCATATTTAATAAACTGCGCAGTAATTATTTCAGCATTTAAGTGAAAGGATGTTTTTAGAACTTTGCAGACTTCACATAGGGTGCAGTATATTTCATTAAAGTGTGTACACAAGGAATTTCACCCCACCATAAATACAATCCATCATCCTTTAAACTTTCACCCCATTATCCCCCCTCATTATAAAGTTTTCACCCCATCACTTATAATAATTACACAATCCCCATATAAATGTCTTCGACTACCGTCATCATTTTTGTTTGGGGGGGGGGGTTGGCGGGAAGAGCCCTGGGATCCTCTGTAGTGGACAGATCGGCATCACCCCTTAACTACCGCTGGAACCAAAATTGCCATTTCAGGGATCCCAACCCGGTTCATTTACACTTTTTTATCTCAGGGCTCTGTAGGTAGGGGGTAAAGGGGGGTTAGCTTGCTGCTTTTTGCAACCCTCTAAATAGATGCTCCAACCTTCTGATGAAACTACCTTAGTGAAACGCGTCAAGTTCACTTTTCTGGAGAAACATGGAACCTGGTATAAATGTCTATAGAGTGGTGAGAGCTTACTCCCAGTCTTCTTCTCTGCTTCTGAGCTAATATACTGGAGAGACACTTGATTGTTCCAAATCTAGGGACTGATTCATTACGATTATTTAAGACTCCTGGACAAAACCATGTTACAATGCAAGGGGTGCAAATTAGTATTCTGTTTTGCACATAACTTAAATACTGTCTGTTTTTTCATGTAGCACACAAATATCAACTTTAAATTTCAGTGTACAAATAAGCTATCAAGTATTTGTGTGCTACATGAAAAAACAGTCAGTATTTAACTTATGTGCAAAACAGAATACTAATTTACACCCCTTGCATTGTAACATGGTTTTGTCCAGGAGACTGAAATAAGAAGTTCCTTAAGTTAAGATCCTTAATGAATCAGGCCCCTACACATCACACCAGTACTAAGCTAAAGATTATCTCGGCCATCCTAATGACTTATACCACTCTGGGACAATGAGTTCCGTTGGCGCAGGTTGAGTATTTTAGGAATGGGGACATGCTATTTTTTTATTTATTTGCTAATTAGGATAGTTTTCCCATTCATTTCATTGGCATTTCTGGTGTGTGCACTACATTTAGAAACCCCATTTAGGAAATGGGCCATTGAATTGGAAAAGTTTCATACAGACATAAAAAGTTGTTTAATTAGTTGTTAATAAAATTAGTTTTTCTTGTATTTCACTGGTTTTGAGGCAAAATCAAGTGTAATATTTAGTGATTTCCACAGTGATTTACTTGATCTCTTATGGATCCCCTTGTTCTATACTTACCATTGTAAAATTGGTAGTTGCAGTTATTTTGTGAAGTCTGGAATTTTTTTGGGGAGGTTTGGAAAACTGGGGATTTTTAAGGTCGATTTGCCTGTTCTTGGCAATTTTTACCACTATTTCTGCAAATCGAATGTAAGTTAATATTATATTTATACAATATGATATATTATATTTATTGTATATAGATATAATATATTTATATACAATATTTATTGTACAATGTAGTTTGTATACTATAGAAGGGCAGTATATATAAATATATAATATATATATATATATATATATATATATATATATATATATATATATACACACACTGGTCAAATTGGGCTGGTATAGGTCTGTTTATCATACTGGCAGCATCTCCCCACTGCTCAGTCTAACTCACCACTTGATGATCTAATTTTTCGGAAGCCACAGTGGGTGAGATATTTACATAGGTCTCAGTGTCTTTTGGTCTCCAGAAAAATGCCTGCTGCTTGTATAAATTAGTCAGTAATAGAGACATACTGTAGGATATAAGTTAATTCACCCACAGCTGGATTAAGGCTTTGGGGAGCCCAGGGCACTTAAGGCAGGGGAGCAACTATGGTCTACAATTAGGAGAGTTACTTACTAACCCAATTTTGAATCATATGGTTCTGAATTTGCAACACTATTATAACCCTTAATTATCTAAATGACTAATAGTGCTCCCTTGATGATAATAACTAATAATAGTGTTCCCTTGATGGTCGTAAATAATAAAAGTGCTCTCTTTATGCTCTTAATGAATAATAGTGTCCCTTTGATGAACGTAATTAATACTATTGCCTGCTTGATCGTATTTAATAACAATTCCAGTAGATGATCTTAATAATTGTGTTTTGTTTTAGACAAATACATATACATGGGGGTCATTAAATAGATTTAATTTCTTAGTTCCTTACATCTAATGTTACATATGAGGATAGCATTAGAGTTTCTACCCCTCATCCCCGATTTTTATTCATTGTTCCCACCCACCATTCCCCTGGAGGCAGTGCCGCTCCTATCATCTTCTCTTGGCTCTTCTTCACTGGAGTTGCATTGCCATGATGTGAAGCTGGTGGCGCTTAACGAAGTCGGGGATGGCTGGAAACACCTGTGTATTGGTCCTATCCAGGCAATGGTGCCGCCGGGTTCAATTAAGCGCTGTCTTTGCTGCTAAAGTGCAGAGTCCTCTGGTGCTAGATGTATACCATTGTATATTGGTACTCGGGAACAGCAACGTGCCCTCCTCACTGTTGTGCCCTGGTCGGCCACATCGCTCCAGTTACGGCTGTGGGTCCACCTCTGGTCCGCGAGGCCCTACTAAAGAGGGGCCCGGCGCACATCCCCCTTGGGCCACCCCAGATTCATTTTGAAACGCATGCCCATTGGCGTGTTGCATATTGCGTAAAATCGCTCTGTGCATGCGCCAGGGCGGGACTTACGACAGTGAACACAATTGCATTCAATTCAAGGTCGCAAATGACATTTCCAACTGCCTGCAACTTGAAGGGCAGAGTGGGGTTGGAAAGGGGAGGACTAAGGTAGGCAATGTACAGTAAGGGCGTGCCAAGGGAGAGTGTGCACACCAGTTAAGGGCTTCTCTTAGGTACTTATTTTTTAGCCATATCACTTGCACCATTTACAGGGCAGTGTAAGTGCCGACTGATAGTGATGAATGACATGTATGCATGCCACAACATGTGTTTGCAAGAAAGATAAACTGTAAAACTGTATTTTATGTACATCACGCAATAAGGACATCCAGATTTATGTATTTCATGCAAAAAATAATAAAAAAATCAATTTTTTTTCATATATTTTTATTATTGAATATTGTATTTTAACAGTTTTAAATTTCTTGTCCAATTTTTTTTTTTTGCATGCGTTCTGATGTGACTTTATATTGCACATACATGCATGTGTGTATCTTGCACTATGTTCTGTCTGCATACGGCAAGTAATGTATACCCAGAGCATACCCATACTCAAACGCAAATGTTTCCTGAGATACGCCCGTACTTGATATGGCAGGGGCGCATGCAAGGGGGGTTTCTGGGTTTCCAGAAACCCCTCCCCTCCGCTAAAGAAGTGCCCTATATAGCGACACTGTACAATATAGCAGCCACGGTGCTGTCAAAGAAGCATCTGTGGCGGTGCTGTATTGAATACAGCACCGCCGCGGACGCTTCTTAGTACAGTGCTGCCGAAACGGAGCTGCTGCGCATGCGCGGCAGCTCTCTCGCTCTTTTTTTTTTTTTTTGGGTGGAGGGGAAACCCCCCTATAAAAATCCTCTGTGCGCTCCTGTATGGGTATATGTGTGTGCGAGTTCCATGCGATTTTTTAAAACGCAAGATACAATCTATCAAACTCCCTAAAGCGTCTTTTCAAACCTAATGCTTTTTCACTTGTCTAATATCAATGCTCAATTAATGCAAAGAATTTTAACTGATTTCCAATCCACTGCTACAAATGCATTTACTCATCAATTTCAATGTTTCCTGAGTGTTCTGCTCCTACCAACAATAATATTGTGCTTTGGTGAACTATTAAGGTTTAATTTGTTTGTGTTACACGAGTCCTTGTTTTTCTCCCCTACTCCCAGATATGGAAGCACTGGTTATAATTTGTTTACTCTTAGCTCTTGATTGGCTTTGATTGAGCATGATGGATAATATCCTCTGCCTCCATATTTATAGATGAGCAGAAGAAAATTTCCCAATCATTCAAAATGACAAAGTAAATATTATGTTTCTACGTTTTTATGTCTCAGATAACAAATGCATGCTGTGCAGTGATTACTAAATTTATTACTCAGATTACTTCCATAAAACATTTAGCGAAATTAGCATATAAGAAGTTAAAGCATCGCTTAAAGGAGAACTATACTTAGGAAAACAAGTTTGGTGTAATTCTATTTAAACATTTTACTGTCAATATTTTTGTCCTGATTTCGGAAGGACGGTGCCGACTTTAGGGTTCTGTTCCGCTGTTCCGGGAGGTATTGTCATGGAATTCACAGAGACGGTTTGGACTCTTTGCAGTCTGCTCAGTTTGACTCCGCCCACCACGGAGGCACGTAGTCTAATCAGATGAAGGTTTTCACCAGGGACCCCCGCAAAGGAGGTTTTTGCTTTGTTACTTCACCCCGCAGGTCGCAGTCCTTCGGATGGGTACCAGGCAAGACTGACAGGAGAAGATGTTATAGCCGTCAAGGTGTGACCATAATTGGAACGGATACTGGATAGCAGGTTACCAGGATAAGCTGAGAAGAGAGACGCAGATCTAGTGCAAAACGGAGATGGTGAGTTGTGAATTGCTAGTTACGGCACAACTCACACCATATATAAACCTTGGCAGTAGATCCAGTTACCCATTCCATTCATTGTGCAATTCAAAAGCAAAATCATCTAATCTCACTTCACTTGACTCCAATGCAACTATTTTTTCTTGTAGTTTCCAAAAAATAAGGGTCTCTTATTAATACGGTGTTTAACTATGTATAACTTACTGACCTAGTTGTCTAATTGGCTAATTGACAAATCACACTAGGCTTGGGTACAATTAATTAAGCCCTGCAGAAGCCTTTCCTTGGGGGAAGAGACCATAGCTAATTTCAAACAATTTACTTGTGTACTTTGCATGAGGCCTGCCAGCTTTTACTAGGAAACGATTTCAGTTAACAGACTGCTTTTCCCTATAGAGCAACTTTGGTTTTAGTAATTTTACTGTAGTTTCCCTTGAAGTGAGTTTAGTAGCTGTCTAAAATTAGAACATAACAGATTACATTTTTTAAGCTACGTTTTTATATTGCACCATTTTATTAAAAATATACAGCTGCTGGGGACAATTATATTTATTTATTCAGCAGATATATGTGGCACAGTTCTGCAGTTTTTATTACCGTTCAGTTTAACAACATTTAACTATAGTGAGAAGAGGACACATCGTTTTAGGAAAGATAATGTTTCATGAAACCTTCTATATATCCCATTAGTGCAACCCAGAAGCTGACAGGGCATGCTGGGAATTGTAGTTTCACAACAACTGGAAAGCCATTGGTTACCTACTATGCTTTACTGTATTGTATTAATATGATTAAACTGCATCAGATCGCTTTCCCCTTATCATTACTAAATAAGGTGCCTTTAGTAAAAGTATGGCATGTGTGCTATAACCCACAGCAACCAATGGACATTAGCTTTCTTAAGTCTGACTATGCTTAATGATAAAATCTGATTGGTTGCCATGGGATACAACATATCAGTGCTTTTGGCTCCTTGTTATGAGTAAGAAATCTTCTCTTGAAGTACTAAGATGTCGGTTTAAAAACGTATATACTGGGTCATACCTCCCAACTGTCCCGATTTCAGCAGGATAGTCCCGATTTTAGGGCTCTGTCCCTCTGTCCTGCCCGTGGACATGTTTCTCCAGCGGATGGGAATGTTGAGGGAAGGGAGGTATGTCATGTGACCACACCCTCATTTTGCCCTGTCCCGCTAGTGGGGTCAGCCATGTTGGGAGGTATGCTATGTTATGTGTGTAATTTGTGAAGTAATAAACTCTGTATTAAATACAAAAATGAGATCCGGTAGATACACATAGTTAACAAGAACTACATACACCCCATACTGGGCTTAATTCAGGTTGGTACAAACAGTGCAATAGTAATACGCATTACTTATTAGGCTTAACATTTAACTCAATGAAACTCTGCCCAATGCTGAATTTTCATATTTTAGTGGGGGATATTTCTTAACTCAAAAGTTAGAACAGTAAGGGGTAGATTTATAACTTCTAAAAAGGAAAGTGGAGGTGTTGCCCATAGCAACCAATCAGATTCAAGCTGTCATTGTATTGAATGTACTAGATAAATGATAGCTAGAATGTGATTGATTGCTTTTTACAAGTTTTAGTAACTCTACCCCCTAGGGGTATGAGGCTACCAGCAGGAGAAAGAGCAAAAATGTTAAAGAGAAGATTTGAACATCTGCACACCAAAATTCCAAACTCTATTGCAACTGTAGAAATGCATTTTATGTACAGTAGACATTATCCTAATAATGTATTTTGTGTAAAAAAGAAAATAATGACTATTATTAACAGGTGTTAATGTCTATAATATTTTTTTATTTGTGCGTTCTGTAGAGACTTTATATATATATATATATATATATATAAAGTATTCGGAAATTGCGCTCAATTATCTTGATATTGTAAAAATGTACAAGTGGTAAAAGGGATAAGAACAACATTTAATAATTACACATTGATAAAAACAAATAGGTTTGCAGCAATTGATAAAAATGTCCAATACAACATGATGAAGACAAAAAATAAGACAGAAATAAAACCAA
The DNA here is from genome assembly GCF_038048845.1 of Mixophyes fleayi. Classification (NCBI taxonomy): domain Eukaryota; kingdom Metazoa; phylum Chordata; class Amphibia; order Anura; family Limnodynastidae; genus Mixophyes; species Mixophyes fleayi. Next base: position 329,684,059 of record NC_134404.1, read on the forward strand.
AACAAAAATAAAAATAAAAATAAAAAAATAGATATCAGCCACTGATTAGTCCCAAACTAATCATGTGAAGGAAAAGCGGAGTCCAGTAGTAGTAATTCCACCAACCTCAAATGGCCATCAGATGTAAGCGAGATCCAGCCTCAAACCCAGCGGTAGATGGTGATCCCTGTTGTGAACAGCGCTTTTGGCGCTCCTGACAATCCTAGGTTGCCGACAGGCAGGGAAGGGAGAGCGATGGCGTGCGTTCCACAGTGGAACTCACGTGACTTCCGGATACGTCACTTCCGGATGACGTCAATCGTGTAGGCGTGTAGGCGTGACCCAACGCGTTTCATTCAGGGGCATATGCGAATTGGTGGAATTACTACTACTGGACCCCGCTTTTCCTGTAATCTATTTGGACTCTAAAGAACTCACTTTTTTCTTATGGGACAAATTGCATCAATTCCTTCTTTGTTTCACTAAGTGATGTTTTTGTATTTTGTTTTGATTGACTTCACATGATTAGTTTGGGACTAATCAGTGGCTGATATCTATTTTTTTTATTTTTATTTTTATTTTGGTTTTATTTTTGTCTTATTTTTGTCTTCATCATGGTGTATTGGACATTTTTATCAATTGCTGCAGACCTATTTGTTTTTATCAATGTGTAATTATTAAATGCTGTTCTTATCCCTTTTACCACTTGTACATTTTTACAATATCAAGATAATTGAGCACAATTTCCGAATACTTTATGTCTAGCTTTTAACGGGACAGGATATTCCCTATCTGGTAATAGCTGCTCTTATCTTGAATAAGAGTTGAGCGCTACTGTTATTTATTTATATATATATATATATATATATATATATATATATATGTATTGTGCAGGGGTTGTGTCTGTGTGCATACGGCAAGTACCGTATAGGCAGAACGTACTCACACCCATATTCAACTAAAAATGTCTCTTGTTGAATATAGGCGTACCTGCTTGCATTTTCCATCCATTGCAAATTGTTCTCACTTTGCATTCCTTAATGAATCAGGCCCAGAAAGTCTGGTAGTAATGTACATGCAATATGATGTAGCACTTAACCTTGTGTATCGAATTCCCATTGTCCCATATATTGTAATCTTGCGAGCAGGGTCCTCTTACCTCTCTCTATTACCCAGAATTGTTTAATTACTATTTGTTCCCAATTGTAGAGCACTACAGGATTTGCTGGCGCTATATAAATAAATGATGATGATGATGATGATGATGATGTGCACAGTTTCAAAGCACAGTACAAGTATATAAAAGACAACGTGATAAAATAACTAACTACAAAGGAAAAACACTTAAAAATGTACTAAGACCCCTAGGATGAAGTGTTTGCAGTCTGTAATAGGTTTCACATTAGGCTAGCAATTTAACCTCATCATCACCACAAGGTGACAAAAATGTAGTGTCCAAGTTCTCTTTTATAAATCACATCATTTAGGAACACTTGATATTACTTGCACACTATCATTGAGAGAGCAATATAATCAGGTGGGCAGTGGGTCAGGTGATATGAAAAATGTCAAAGCAAAGGCGCTGTGACAAAATAAACGCGTAAACGTGAACTGGAAAGGGTAGGTACTATAGGTTCTCTTAAAATATAACAAAAGATAAAAAATACTCCATCAAAAAGGCATCTATTACAGTGTGTGAAAGTAAAAAATAAATAAGATATAATCATCATCATCATCATCATTTATTTATATAACGCCAGCAAATTCCGTAGCGCTTTACAATTGGGAACAAGCATTAATAAGACAATACTGGGTAATACATTCAGACAGAGAATGACTTATATCTCTACAATCCAGGTTTACAAATTACAGCTGCCGCGTCAATGTCTCTCAAAATGAGTGGCACAATGCGGCGAATACTAGAGCAAATATAATAAGAAGATTCACTGATAATAAAAATATTTTGCTCTGGGTGTCTAATTTATTTAAAAAAAATCTTTTTATTGAACAAGAAAGAAGAAAAAAAAAAAAAGATGACAATTAAATATAATCAACACAATCGGTGTATACCGTGTTTTTACAAATCTTACAATTATTTCCAGGATAGGCATTCTATACAGAATACATTAAGAGGAATCAAATATACCAAACTGGGAGATTTTAAAAAAATACAGTATATAAGAAAATAGAGTAATAACATTATTGAATGTCTAATTGTTAAGCCTAATTTGTGAACGTTAAATCAGCTACAAAACATATGTAACATACAATTGCTGCTATAAGGGCTGTTTATTTGTTAATAAAAGTCAGTTGGGATGTGGGGCATATATCCACAGAACTATGGCAGTGGGTATTGAGCAACCTCTAAATGATTAACAGAGCTATTCTAGCATTAAAGACCAAACACGATAATATGTATCACCCGCCTCTACAGCTTATCAATATATCTTATGAAGTTTAGTTACACTTTGGGGCATATTCAATTGACGGCGGGATCGCCAAAAATCCCGCGCTCCAAAAATATTACGGTTAATACGGTAATATCTCGCTGGATTTCAGCTTGCAGCTCCCTGAGCTGCGAGCTGAAATCCAGCGAGTAAATTACAGTATTAACGGTTTTTACGCGCAGGATTACCGTATTAACGGTTATATTTTTGGAGCGCGGGATTTTCGGTGATCCCGCTGTCAATTGGATACCCCCCTTTAAGTTTGAAATCCTGCATTTTATTTATATAACTTGCAATAACATTTTTCAAACTAGGAACAAAACGATGAAGACAACCTATGAACAAAATGAAGAAGTAATGTAATGTCTGTTTATATTGTATGTTCTGCAATTCTTATGTCCCTCTATGACCTCTATTGGTGCTGCTAAAATGCTATCAAGATCTAACTGTATTTACCCAATCAATACTGTATTGTATGTATTTGCTCTATTGTACAAAGCAACTTCAGATACTTGCTGTTTCTTCAGCTATAGTTAGAGGAAAATCATTTATTTTTTCGCAATCTATATACTGCACTCATACTGTATCTTAATACATCACCCATAAACAATACCATATTCTTGTGTACATGTAATACCTATCAATGCTATTTGCACTATGGAAATAATTGCACACAAACGTTGTGTCATATGATATAATGGAATATGAGCTTGGAAATAATAATAATAATAATAATTATAATAATAATGCTTCCCAGTGTCATATGCAAGTTAATTACTAGTCCTATAAAACTGGAAATATGTGTCTATGTATTAATTCATAATATTAGCTTGGCGTGACTCAGAAGAACTCTGTGTCCAGCCATGGGTTGAAGACTAAAAGGGGTGGAGACTAAATGAATGTATCTCTTTGATTACTCTAAACTCTTCACCTCTACCCATGAGGTATTTATGGATAGAGAGTTCCAGATATATAGTTACAGATGAGTGCCTAATACCAATTTAAGGCACGGGTCGTAAAAGCTAAAGGTCTTGAAATGTCTCTTTAAGGTTTTATCAATATCATCAACAAACAGACTCCTCACATTCTGGTGATTCTGTGATATCTCAGGACATTTTTACTGGGTGACTGAGCAGCTGGGATAAGTTTAAATGAAGGGGAATAAGGACATAGGAAAATGTCATATGTCAAATATCATACTTACAGGAGTCATTTTTTGGCATGCAAATGAAGGGACACTTATGATCTGTTGTATGGAGGTAATATCATCTTTGTAGGACATTCTGGTAAGAAGATAGGCCAGTGTAAATATACAACAAAGATTGATTAGGCGCTAGGAATCACAATTAATAGTATGTGATGTTGGACCGCAGCTCCCTAAGATAGATATCTGGATCTATCAACAAACAACAGTAGAGTAATAAATAAAGGGGCGCTGTATCCAACAAACAACATTTAATAACATCAAATTTAATAAAAATCAATTGATTTTATTGAATTAGATGTTATTAAATGTTATTTGTTGGATACAGCGCCCCTTTATTTATTACTCTACCAGTGAAAATATACCCTGCTGTAAAAGGTGTTTGTGAAGATGTCATAAAAAACTTTCTAGGTCTGACATCAAAGGAAAGGGGACTGTGGGGAGCATGTTTAAAATGGCATGAAAATCGAACAGATATGTTTGCTATTGGGAGTCAATTTCATATTGACATGTGTTCCATTTTTCCTGTTCTCCCAGAAGACAGAAACCGATCATTCGTAAGTTTATAATTTCTGTTGTTTATTCATTTTTACTTTACAAGAAACCATTGCATTGTAACTTTGTATGTCATTTTGTTTATTGTTTTTCATCCTACGCATCATGGATTTTTTTCCATATTAAATTACACTTAATACGTTCATGTCTGTATTATTACGAAATCACGTGTAGGACTAATGATAATTGAATAATGATAACAGACCAGGTGGTTGCTTTTGATCAACCCTTTGTCGCACACATGTCACACAGGCTCAGGTGAGTGCTGGATCGTGGCAAACAGAAATGCACATTTACAACAGTGTGTAGAGAGTATAATTCACTGAACATCCAGTTATAGTTAATATGCCCTTGGTAAATGAATACATTCTCAAATTGACTTTAAAAATATCTCTCAGTTTGTGTCTCCGCTGCAGCTTTCTGTTCAATGTTCACAGCTACTGGGGATTTGTAAGATTCTGTACCAGATACTATGGAGACAGTACAGTACCTACTTATACTGCTGAAGAGGTACTTTGTGTCTCTATGGTTTGGAATAGAAATCAATCAGGATGTCCAGATGGATTTAAAGTTTATAAACGCATACAGTTAGTATTTATAATCCTCTTACACCAATTGTTTATCATAGTGCAATATTTGATATTTGTGTTTATGAAGGTTGCAACCTTTTTTATTTAATTGTATAAAACATTTTAAATAAATTCTTATTATTGCGATTTTAAACCATTTTTTCTCTTGGGGTTAGTGATATAGTTTGGTGCTGACCATTTCTTTTATAATCTTCTTCTGTAGAAGCTGAAGGTGCATTAAGAAAGAGGGAGGCTATATGGGGAGGGTAGTTATTATTATTATTATTATTATTATTATTATTATTATTGTAGATTTGTAAGGCGCCACAGTGCTCCGCAGAGCCGTACAATAGGGAAAACAGGACATACATAAAACAGGGACATACAAGGTAGACAAAATAAACGCAGACATGAAAACAAAGAGTATAGCGGACCCTGCTCATTAGAGAGCTTACATTCTAAGTAGAAGAGGGCACAGCTTATACAAGAGGAGCGAGTGTGGCTCAGAGTGGAGATTGGGACAGTTATGAGGGTGTATTAGTGTGAATAGTGTTATCGGGGATAAGGTCACCTCTAAAAAGAGATGGGTTTTCAAAGAGTGTAAAGTATCTAAAGGTTTGAAGGCTGTGGGAAACCCTGAATGCGAGAGGTAGGGAATTCCATAAGTGGGGATCAGCACAGGAGAAGTCTTGTAGGCGGGAGTAAGATGTGGGTACCAGAGAGGAGACAACGCACAGGTCAGTGGTAGATCTAAGAGGGCGGGAGGGAGAGTATTTTGATATGAGACTTGAGATGTATGAAGGGGTGGTGTTGTTGAGGGCTTTGTAGGTAACGGTGAGTAATTTGAATTTGATTCTGGAGGACACAGGGAGCCAGTGTAGGGATATGCAAAGAGGTTCAGCAAATGTGGAGCGGTGAGAGAGGAAAATCAGTCTTGCAGCAGCATTTAGGATTGATAGAAGTGTGGATATATGGGTATCAGGATTGCCAGATACCAGGAGGTAGTTTAAAGGACACAAAGTGTCTGAGACCAGTCTCCTTTACAGTTCCTTGAGCGTTCATTTACTCAGGGATCACAGACATCCTGACTGGCACCTGGGGATACTGATGACAACTTGCCAGGAATGGGACCATGCCCAGCATGGACACCCTATTGTGCCGAAATTTATGTCCACTAACCCTAACATTCAGACCCACTTGAAACAAATGTACAGTGGTTGTTAAGGGATAAAGAAACTTACAATACTAATGAAGCAATCATCATCATCACCATTCATTTATATAGCGACACTAATTCCGCACCCCTGTACAGAGAACTCACTCACATCAGTCCCTGCCCAATTGGGGCTTACAGTCTAAATTCCCTAACACACACACACACACACAGACACACAGACTAGGGCAAATGTGATAGCAGCCAATTAACCTACCAGTATGGTTTTGGAATGTGGGAGGAAACCAGAGCACCCAGAGGAAACCCACGCAAACACGGGGAGAACATACAAACTCCTCACAGATAAGGCCATGGTCAGGAATTGAACTCATGACTCCAGTGCTGTAAGGCAGAAGCAATCAATTATTTGCAAGAAAAAAATAATTTAAATGAAAAACTGCACTTAAAAGCTCTTATTGGCCTTATATGCACAATTTCTACAAACTAGATACAACCCAAGTAACATTTGAAATGTTTCAGGTAAAATAGCACAAAAATAGAATGAAAATGACCTTAGATTGCAGAGATTTGCTTCTTCCTTAGAGCAATATCTGAGAGCTGTTGGAATACATAAAGATTGGACCTCCTAAGAGACCACCTGGCTCACAAAATACATTCATATAAATACATAAACATATATCTGAGCATACAGCTGGGAAGTAAACAATGTATAGGAATATCACACACGTAGGTTACATACGGAGCAGAGTGTACAAGTGTAAAATCTTCATATAATTGTGACATTTTATACTCTGCCTAAAGACATACACTGTGAAATAGTGGTATTATAAAAGAGCATTGTTCCCAACATTGACACGTCATAAATGTGTTTAAATGATAACGAAAATTGATGTTTGGGACAACCCCGATTAAAATGAAAATACAACTCTTATATAGCATAAAGGAGATATCTCTCCAGGGATAGTCCCTCATTACCTGAAGCCAGGAGTCTACAGACTTTTAGATCAGTGAGCCAGGGGCAAACGCAGGATTTGCAGAGGGGGGTTTCCACACCACGCCGCCAGTGGGCGTGACCAGCATGCATGGGGGCGTGGCTATAATTTAAGAGTGTGCTTGGCCGCTCTCCAACTCTCCCTATCTCCATAATATTCATGGGCAATGCTGCGTGCACTACTGTTAAGTGCACGCAGCTCTCTCTTTTCGAGCAGTGCCGTGTGAAGCGGGGGCAGGATCCAGCCACGTGAATTATACAGTGCCCAGGCTTGGAGGGGGTTTCCAGGTACTAGGAAACCCCCTCGATTTGCCTATGTGAGCTTATGACTCCAGTAGAGCTGTTTTGCAAAGCTATCAATGGAATGAGTCTTCCAATCACCACAAATCATAGCAGCAAGTCCCTAGCCGGGAAACCATCCTATTTCCTATACTTAGGTAAAGGCTCAGTGATATAATGTATAAAATACATTTTATACATGCATTAATGTAGTTCATTGCGGTTAGATACCACTTGATCCGTCAGAGTTAAGGTAGCACAGATCCAATCATTTTCTTGAACCAAAAGCGATCTTTTTTCCATCATATCCGCAATAGTAATGGCCAAGTATGATGCCACATTAGGGAATTGTGCTACAATTAGAGATTTTAAACTTCATCAGACATCGAAGGTACCAAGATTTACTGCAGAACGTTTATAAAAACGGGTGGTCACAGGTATTTGCAAAAAGATACTATAGTGAATCAAATACTGTGATATTTGTTTTTTTCTAGCACAGTTTAGAAAATGAAAGATGACTAATTGCTATGATCTTTGAGAGCCCTAAAACAAATCCAGAGTTACCATTTTCAGCAGAGGCAGGTGGGCGCGGCATTGAAGGAGTGATTTTTGGAGAGATAAATGAAGGGAGCTGGGGTTGCACTGTACACACCCTCTGTGTATCATAACCACACCCCCATCACATGTGCGCGTTGGCCCAATTAGGGACATCTACAAGTTAGGGTGTTTGCAGTCATTGACTATTAGTATTTCCAAGACATTAAGTTCTATTTTTTGGGTAAAGACTTTTTCATGCATTTTATTAAAAAAATATCCCTAACACAAGCACAAATATAGAAGGTGAACTGAACTGTATGTGCTCTAACACTAATTACTTATTAATTATAATAAATAACTGCATGGGAAATGTTCATGCAAAAAGTCTACAGTTGAGAGTTTTCTATGCATTTTTCTATGCAACTTAAAAACTGTATTTTTGGAATACCGCTAATAAGGTTCAGATATTTAATAATACAGCAATTTTGATTTGAAGGATGGAAAAACACACGTTATTGTCAATAAATTTCATTTCAACAACAGCAATCACAGAGTTCATATTGCAAGGAATTTTTATTCACAATTCTGTGTGTGCTTTGACCTAAAATAGCAGAGTTATTCAATTATATAACCAATGCTTCTTTCCTGAAGGAATTACAGTATGACCTGAAGGTTAGGATGCCCTTAATAAAGTTTTATACATAAAGAATAGCTTTCGGCATGAGAGCAAGAAACTCCAGAGCAATTCTGACCAGCACATCGGGGCATGGTGCTGAAAATAACTACAGAATAGGTGTAATTATACTAGTATAAGTGGGAGCTTAATGGAAGTTTAAAAGTATTCACAGTACACAGTAATATAACAGGCTATTAAATACTAGTAAAATTGACCAGGTCATTGCGTGATGTGTAATTGTTAATTTGTTATTGAGACCTGTGCCAGACTCATGTGTTGCGGTAGCTAATTATATTGTGAGCAAAAACGTCTGTTAAGAAAAAGTGAAACCATCCCTTTACAGTCAACATTTCTCAGTTTAGTCTCAATGGTCCTGAGCCATTAAGGAGAGCAAAGCATAAAAAAAGGAGTAACTTTGCACCTGGGCAAAACCATGTTGCATTGGAAGGGGAGATAAATTTAAAATGTGGGGACAGATTTATAGTTGGGGTAGGGCATGTCTTAGATCAACTTTACATTTCAGTGTAAAAATAAAGCTAGCAAGTATTTGTGTGCTAGATGGTAAAACAGCCAGTATTTAACTTATGTGCAAAATAACAAACTCATTTTTACCCCTTGCATTGTAATATGGTTTGTCCAGGATCAAATTGACTCATTTTGTTTGCCTTGCTCTCCTTAGTGACTGAGGCCTAATTGCGTCTTAAATGTATCATGACAGTCAGTAGAGGGACAATGGTGGTATCTTTATTAAAAAGAAATCTGTTTGATTGTTTTTATTGCATTGGTTGAACTGCACCTACAGAAACGCCCCCCCCCCCCCCCAATTGTCCCTTCTCTGCCCCTTCAATCTCCTATAAATAATATTGTCCCTCAAAATCTTTATTTGTATGTTGGTATATAACTAGGCGCATTTATGTGCCTATCTCACACTCAAACAGGGACAGCGCTGGTCCAAACTGTTTAACTTTTCAGAAGAAACTTCATTTTACACCCTCATCATTTTCACGAAAAAATAAATAAATAATCGATGAGTGTTTCTTAAAATCCTATGAAATTGCACAAACACAGATGCACTATGGGAGGAAAGATTTGCACTTTCGTAAATGGTCTTTAATAAAGACTGATTGAGGATATGGCGCACAGATTAATATAGATCACTTTGTTGATAATATGTTCTCTTATTTGTCAGTAACTGTAGTAGTGTAACTTGTACCAGTATATATAACACAATGCAATTAAAGTACAATATGATGTTTTGGAATTTAATATCACCCTTAATTCTACAGGTCAGGTTCTCTGCTGAGGGACTATGGGGCAGAATTAATCAGATAAACACAATGTCAAAGCAGATTAGTAGAGCTCAGAGGGGATAGTCGATAGACTTGCACATTCTTCAATGTATTCATTGATGAGAAAGTCATCTGCTCTCGCAGTATAATAGAGGTGTAAGGGGGTAACTGTTTGTGTAGGGAAATAGTGCAGTTATAGTGTGTGGGAGAACATTATCCAGATATTACTTCTTTTGAGAGGTTGGAGACCATAATAATATGTTCATGTCAATCCGCCCTTCTATTATACTATATCTATTTCTCATATTACACAATATTTCTTGCCTAGTATTTGGTGTCTCTTTATTGGCCCCAACAGCTTAGCATTTAGCAATATGCATATTCTCTCTCTTACTGGGACACTGTAGTTAGCATTGCTGCCCTGGTCTCTGGGTTCGATGCTGACTAGGGTACAACCCATGTGGAGCTTGTATGTTCTTCATGCATAGTGTTCAAGTTTTCAGTATATATACTGGGCCCAAAGCATACAAAGTTGTAACATTAGTATTATTTTTTTTTCTTGTAGAACCATCACTGGGACATGAGCAGGGGCAGGCTGGACCGGGGGGCAGGGAGGCAGCGGGCACCCAGGCCGCTCAGTCTAACGGCTGATCGGGCCGGCCGCCTCCCTCCATCCTCCCCCCATGGATGAAATAATTTCTCAATATTACCGGCGGCCGCGTCAGCGCACAGGCGGCCGCACCACGTGACACACAATGCGGCCATGTCATGTGATGCGGCCGCCTGTGCGCCCCCGGGCCAAAACCTGCCAGCCCGCGCCTGGACATGATGCTGGTTACTGGTTACTCCCAGGAGAGAACCGCATGGCCGGATTAGCTACCAGAGACACATCATGACCAGCCAAGCCACTTATTACTTATAGGATGGGTCGTGAAGGACACAACTGAAGTCTATGGGTTGGAAAAGGAAAAATTGTGAAGAATGAAGCCAAAATAGATGTGTTTTTAGAATGTAGAATCGTGAGGGATGATGCCAACATGGATGGGTTGGAGAATGTAGAATCGTGAGGGATGATAAAGTTAAGATGATAAAGTCATCTGCTCTCGCAGTATAATAGAGGTGTAAGGGGGTAACTGTTTGTGTAGGGAATTAGTGCAGGTATAGTGTGTGGGAGAACATTATCCAGAAATTACTTCTTTTGAGAGGTTGGAGACCATAATAATATGTTCATGTCAATCCGCCCTTTCTATTATACTATATCTATTTCTCATATTACACAATATTTCTTACCTAGCATTTAGTGTCTCTTTATTGGCCCATGTAGAATCATGAGGGATGATGTAAAGGTAGATGGGTTGGAGAATGTAGAATCATGAGGGATGATGCCAAAATAGATGTGTTTTTAGAATGTAGAATCGTGAGAGACGAAGCCAAGGTGGATGGGTTGGAGAATGTAGAATCGTGAGGGATGATGCCAAGGTAGATGGGTTGGAGAATGTAGAATCGTGAGACACGAAGCCAAGGTGGATGGGTTGGAGAATGTAGAATCATGAGGGATGATGCCAAGGAGGATGGGTTGGAGAATGTAGAATCATGAGGGATGATGCCAAGGTAGATGGGTTGGAGAATGTAGAATCATGAAGGATGATGCCAAAATAGATGTGTTTTTAGAATGTAGAATCGTGAGAGACAAAGCCAAGGTGGATGGGTTGGAGAATGTAGAATAGTGAGGGATGATGCCAAGGTGGATAGGTTGGAGAATGTAGAATCGTGAGGGATGATGCCAAGGTGGATGGGTTGGAGAATGTAGAATTGTGAGGGTTGATGCCAAGGTGGATGAGTTTGAGAATGTAGAATCATGAAGGATGATGCCAAAATAGATGTGTTTTTAGAATGTAGAATCGTGAGAGACAAAGCCAAGGTGGATGGGTTGGAGAATGTAGAATCGTGAGGGATGATGCCAAGGTAGATGGGTTGGAGAATGTAGAATCGTGAGACACGAAGCCAAGGTGGATGGGTTGGAGAATGTAGAATCATGAGGGATGATGCCAAGGAGGATGGGTTGGAGAATGTAGAATCATGAGGGATGATGCCAAGGTAGATGGGTTGGAGAATGTAGAATCATGAAGGATGATGCCAAAATAGATGTGTTTTTAGAATGTAGAATCGTGAGAGACAAAGCCAAGGTGGATGGGTTGGAGAATGTAGAATAGTGAGGGATGATGCCAAGGTGTATGGGTTGGAGAATGTAGAATCGTGAGGGATGATGCCAAGGTGGATGGGTTGGAGAATGTAGAATTGTGAGGGTTGATGCCAAGGTGGATGAGTTTGAGAATGTAGAATCATGAAGGATGATGCCAAAATAGATGTGTTTTTAGAATGTAGAATCGTGACAGACAAAGCCAAGGTGGATGGGTTGGAGAATGTAGAATCGTGAGGGATGATGCCAAGGTAGATGGGTTGGAGAATGTAGAATCGTGAGACACGAAGCCAAGGTGGATGGGTTGGAGAATGTAGAATCATGAGGGATGATGCCAAGGAGGATGGGTTGGAGAATGTAGAATCATGAGGGATGATGCCAAGGTAGATGGGTTGGAGAATGTAGAATCATGAAGGATGATGCCAAAATAGATGTGTTTTTAGAATGTAGAATCGTGAGAGACAAAGCCAAGGTGGATGGGTTGGAGAATGTAGAATAGTGAGGGATGATGCCAAGGTGTATGGGTTGGAGAATGTAGAATCGTGAGGGATGATGCCAAGGTGGATGGGTTGGAGAATGTAGAATTGTGAGGGTTGATGCCAAGGTGGATGAGTTTGAGAATGTAGAATCATGAAGGATGATGCCAAAATAGATGTGTTTTTAGAATGTAGAATCGTGACAGACAAAGCCAAGGTGGATGGGTTGGAGAATGTAGAATCGTGAGGGATGATGCCAAGGTAGATGGGTTGGAGAATGTAGAATCGTGAGACACGAAGCCAAGGTGGATGGGTTGGAGAATGTAGAATCATGAGGGATGATGCCAAGGAGGATGGGTTGGAGAATGTAGAATCATGAGGGATGATGCCAAGGTAGATGGGTTGGAGAATGTAGAATCATGAAGGATGATGCCAAAATAGATGTGTTTTTAGAATGTAGAATCGTGAGAGACAAAGCCAAGGTGGATGGGTTGGAGAATGTAGAATAGTGAGGGATGATGCCAAGGTGGATGGGTTGGAGAATGTAGAATCGTGAGGGATGATGCCAAGGTGGATGGGTTGGAGAATGTAGAATTGTGAGGGTTGATGCCAAGGTGGATGAGTTTGAGAATGTAGAATCATGAGGGATGATGCCAAGGTGGATGGGTTGGAAAATGTAGAATCATGAGGGATGATACCAAGGTAGATGGGTTGGGGAATGTAGAATCGTGAGGGATGATGCCAAGGTGGATGGGTTGGAGAGTGTAGAATCATGAGGGATGATGCCAAGGTAGATGGGTTGGAGAATGTAGAATCATGAGGGATGATGCCAAAATAGATGTGTTTTTATAATGTAGAATCGTGAGAGACGAAGCCAAGGTGGGTGGGTTGGAGAATGTAGAATCGTGAGGAATGATGCCAAGGTGGATGGGTTGGAGAATGTAGAATCATGAGGGATGATGCCAACGTAGATGGGTTGGAGAATGTAGAATCATGAGGGATGATGCCAAGGTGGATGGGTTGGAAAATGTAGAATCATGAAGGATGATGCCAACGTAGATGGGTTGGAGAATGTAGAATTTTGAGGAGCGAAACTGAAGTTGATAAACAGGCAATCAAACCAGGTTTCTTGAAGCACGAGTGGAGAAACAAAATTCCAACTTTGCGTGTGCAAAGATTGGCAGGAGTGAGGACCTTATAAAGGCTTGACGTGGAAGACAACCTGATTGACACAATATTGACTCTTTATGGTTAATATTGTATCAATTAAGCAATACAATAATCTTTGATGTGTTCAATTCTATTCTCTTCAGAATTCAGCTGGAAGCGGTCAAAGGTTGACATGGTCTGAACAGATGTATTCTTAGTGCAGAAGGACAAACTTTACCTATAGGTTTAAAGAACAATGAGAAAGGTCAAGCTAAATAAACTGAAGTGAGATATACGATCCTAACAGTTATAACAATCTTGGTTTATGTTGTTTCTTTATGTGAGGGTAGCCAATGTTTACCAGAATCTTCTTTACCATATTAGGAAACTATGCACAAGGACACTTCTCTCTGCTTGAGAGGTGTCCACATCTGATGTCAAAGCAATAAAGACTTCATACTTACTTCAGAAGACTTTGAAAATACTTTTTGCTTTATCAGGCTGCATACTGGTGTGGTCCCTTAGTCCTAATTTACTTGACCTTTAGCAATATGTTAATTGCAGTAAGTGAAAAAGAATGTGTAGTTTCCAGTGTTGATGCACTGCCACCAGTCGCCTATAGCTGGTATTGCGGCAGATCCTCACATGTTGCAGTTGTCAGTGTTGACATATTCTTTTGTTTCTTTACAGAATGCATAAATCGTCCACCTTTTACTAAAGGACTTGTCGTCTGTAGCTGGTATTGTGGAAGATTCTCACAGATACCTAGTACACCAGTAGGTCAGCTCTACAAATGAAAGTATTTATAGCTCCAATAAGGAAAACAATTACAAAGCTTTACTAGACAACAATAAAGTGTTCCAAATGAAAACAACTAATAGGTGAAAATCAAGTCTTGTTGGTTGTCTATACATTGATATTAAAAGCATGTAGGTTACCTTTCCAGTGAAACAGAATTTGGAACTCTACTTCCACATTGTACTCAGTGGAAACCATAGTTCTCAGGTCACATGATAGCTCTTTACTATATGTATCTATATCATTATGTCTCATTTCTAACTGCTAGCAGCCCAGACTTCCAAGTATTAATCTTCCCTTGCCTCTAATGTGCAGTAAAGTGGTAATAAGAGAGACCTCTCTGTGGCTACTTGCAGCAATTACCAACACCCTAAAGACTAAACTCTATTTGTTATACAAGACAATTTCCACAACTAAAGCATTGGAAAGTTTTCTGAATTTTGGGCATATTGAAGACTGTACTTTATTTTTATCTGCCCTGAAGTATATTAGGAAAAAGTAAGGACCTGTTCTTTGGCTAAAATTAGTTTTCAATTCCATGAAAAATTATAAATATTTTTTTCGTGTTTTGTGGAGAGTCAGGAAGTATCTTGTGCACGCATCCATCTTTGATATAAACTTGATAATCAGGCCATATCTACTTTAGGATCATGACTTATTATTGTTATCAATATTTATTTCTATAGTACCAGCATACTCTGCAGTGCTTTATAAATGGGAGTAAACTCGGTAAGAAAACCAGACTGGTTATTAGAAAACAGATGAAGAGGTAAGAGGGCCCTGCATACAAGCTTACAATCTATGACACAATAGTAGCTTGATACATGAGCTTAAGTGCCACATTTTGATAATGTTCCATTATGAATGTACAACTGTCAATGAAGGCAAACTATACCTTCTATTTATTGGAGTGCCATATAATATAGACCACCTGTTTGCTTTTCTCTTAAACAACTGTAGAATAACTGGAACAGATGGTGTATGTTACGGCTCCCACTGATACCGTGATAAACTTTTAGAACAGAACAATAAAGATACCTTTTCTGTAGTGATCAATGTTCTCACAGGTACTCAGATGCTTAAAAGTATCAAAAGTTTATCACAGGTACTAGGTAGCAAAGGTGTAGGGAGACTGGGAGTACATCACACCACGTGGTATACAGCGGGTAACAGTAACCATGCAAATGGTCAAGAGCAGGAATACAGCAAGAGTAACCGTAGACAAGCCTAAAGGTCGAAGTGGGCAGAAAGCAGGGATGATCCAGAGACAAGCCAAGGGTCAAGGCAGGCAGCGAGCAGGGAACATCCAGGAACAGGTAGGAGGTCATCAACAAGTAATCAAGACAGCAAACATACAGAAAAAGGTTCAGGCACAAAGATATTGTCACAATCTGCCTCCGTTTGCAGCAGCATCTCCCCGGTAGATGCTGCTCTGCCTTCTGCAGATCCTGCCTGCTAAGGGTTAAGCTTTCATCATTTCATCAGGATCCTAATCACCTGTGGCTGGCCTTTAAGAGACTGCCTTTCCCTGCAACCTTGACAAGTTCATCAATTGTCTTTGCTGCTGCTGGTTCCTCAGTGTAACTCCTGTGTTCTGATCCTGACTGATTTCCTGGTATTGACTCCTTATTGTCCCTCATCTTATGACCCAGACCTTGGTTTCATTTTGAATTTGCTCCTGCATTCTCCCTGGCATGATTGTGGACCCTCTGGTTTCTGAACCCTGGCTTGTCTGACCCTCCTTTTGTCTGAATCTTCCGTGAGTCCTCCGGTGCCTCATGCCTCCTGGTGGACCTGGTCATCTGTGCTATCTGTGCTTGCAGATTATCACTACCACCTGATATCTTGCTTCTATACTTCCCAGGACTTCCGTGCTATCTTTACTGCAGACTATTGTTACTACCTGGTAAGCCAGTGTGTGTGACCAAGGCAAGGCTAGGCAGTCGGGACGAGGGCAATAAAGTGAGTCATCGCGAGTAGCGTGGTGGCTCCTGACAGCGTTACAGGAAATTCAGCTGTAGTGTTATGAAATCTCACAGAAATCTCCTAGCCATATTGGACCAATAGCTCATTATGCAGATTCAGCCGCATCATTGCAACTAGTTAAGATTGGAGAAGCGGAATTAGGAAGGGAAGTGGCGGGCTGGCGTAGGCAATGTGCAATAAGGTTGTGTTCACATAATCGTGACTAAATCAGATGCCCTGCCAGAGCTCGACCCCTGGTGCAAAGATTTCATCATCACCATTTATTTATATAGCGCCACTAATTCCGCAGCGCTGTACAGAGAACTCACATCAGTCCCTGCCCCATTGGTGCTTACAGTCTAAATTCCCTAACACACACACACAGACAGACTTAGGGGCACATTTATCAATATTCACATAAAGTGAAAAGTAGTTTTCAATCCTTATCGCAATGCTAAGGATTGAACTATTTCTCACATTTATGTACAGTCCTGCACAGAAACAGCAGTTCCGAAAAACTGCTGTTTCAGTGATAAAAAAAATCATACTTACCCCCCTCTTCGGAAGCGCTGTCTCCGGGTCTTCTCTTCACTCTTCAATTGCGCATGTCCAGTTCCAAGCACTGGACATGCGCACACAGATCCCCTCTCTGTCTCTGCAACGATAGTTGAAGAGAGAGCGCGCTGAGTGACAGGGAGGGATCATGTGATCCCTCCACACATGCGCTGTCCAGCTCTGCTCTCCGGAGCAGAGCTGACAGCATTAGATTTCCTCAATTCGGATGATATACGCCAGCTCCAGCGGCTTACATTAACATGACAAGTTCCCGAAAAAAATGTTTTTTCGGGACTTGTTAGATTGCGGCCAGGAGCAGTCACCATTCTGTTGAATGGTGACTGCTCCCAAAAACGAAGAGGAATGCAAAGCAGCAGATATCCATGATATCTGCTGCGATGCCCCCTTAATAAATTTGCGGAGGACACTGTGGGACCTTAATGACCCATTAAAAGCACTATCGTGCTTTATTAAATATGCCCCATAGAGAGAGAGAGAGACTAAGGGCAATTTAATACCAGCCAATTAACCTACCAGTATGTTTTTGCAGTGTGGGAGGAAACCAGAGCACCCGGAGGAAACCCACGCAAACACGGTAAGAACATACAAACTCCTCAAAGATAAGACCATGGTCGGGAATCGAACTCATGACCCCAGTGCTGTGAGGCAGAAGTGCTAACCGCTAAGTCACCATGCTGCCATACATTCTGCTGCTGCTGCTGATGATCTTCTGCATAAACCTTTACAGCATTAAATAAAATGTGATTTCCCCCCCTAAGAAAAAAGAAGCCCAGTGCTGTAACCTATGCAATGGGTGTAGGGGTAATAATGTGTTGAAGTTACAAAAAAAACAATTTTGTACGTGACTTTAGGAAACGCTGGCAGCCATAAACTACTTGGGTATGGCTGGAGTTTGTAGAGCTGCAAGTAAAATATGCTTTAGCAGAGCCAACTTATTAGGTGAACAGTTTAGGGGCTTTCTTAGCAAGTATTTAAATTAGCTGATGGGGCAGTGAAATGAGTGAGGAAAAATTCAACTGTTCCCCAGGACATGAGGCATTGATAGAGGATGACTCTACAGCAGGTAAATTATCCAAGCAAATAGAGAACAACATAAACAAAATACAGTCAATAAAATAGAAAGAAGGAACAATAAAGAAAGGATTAGGAAAAACAGTAATACAAATCTTTAGGCTATGAATATAAATGAGTTTAGCTTAGGAAGTAAAATTCAATAACTTATGACCATAATGACAAGGGAAGATGTATATTGTGGATAAAATGGAGCCAGGGTGTACTGAGATATAGCAATTCCAGGTTGTACATTACTGAGAATGGACAGAGTAGAAATATGTGGTGGTAGATGGGCCATTTTCATACCAGACAACATCAAAGCTATTTTAATAAAATGTATTGGAAATAAAACTAAAACACTTTTGGTAACCCTGCACTGTTCTTCCTGCTTTGGTGATCTTAGGACCACAAGGACAGGAAGGGGAATTGGACAGAGTTCTAATAGAGGACATCATCAACTGGCAATTATAGAGTTAATAATTCTAGGAAATTATAATCTGCCAGACGTGAACTGGATCTGCTGCAAGCACAAGCAGATGTAGGGATGTACACCAGTTTGCATATCGTACCTTGTGTGAAAATGCACATGCACAGAGAGTGGGCTCATGCACACAGTCCTATGCAAACTTGTGTGATTCTGGCACTTGTGCCCGCCTGTGCCTGGTAAGGCAGGAAGGGGTGTGCAAACACAAGCCGATTACAATAAAGGCGTGTTTGCGCAAATGCGACACATGTAGACCTGCAGAAACACGTATGTACGCCTATTAGGAGGCGTATCTTTTGCATCCGCTACAGGGCAGGTGCAAGTATGTGCTTAGGATGATGAGTTATCGTAAATCAGGCGCATATGCTGCAGATGAAGAGGTGAATCCATTTCCTGCATAAGGTCGGAAATACAAATGTTTTCCGTGCTCTTAAGAGTAAGTTACTTCTGTTTTGAATCCAACTCTGAATCGGGCTGATTGGGAGTTCGTTGCAGGGAACTTCTCTCCAGCAAATACTGAGGAAGCCATTCTCAACTAATGCTGACAAATGATGACAGAACATCTCAGGTAAGTGTGGTTGAGAACTTATGTTCCAGTCATTAATGAGAAGGTTTTACATTTTAGGTGGGTTGACTTTAGAGATGGGAAGTATGTAAGTAATTCTGTGGAAGAGGAGAGGCGTTTGGATTGAGAGCAGTTATAATGGGAAACATTATGGAGTATAGTCCTAAAAGCAACAGACCTTTGTGCCAGAAATGTTAGTAAAACACAAGGAAATGAAAGTCAATCTGGCTTTGCAAAAAACAGATTGCTCTTCAGAAAGACAAACAGACTCAGAAGTATGCAGATAAAGTAATATATATGTATATGTATATAGATGGATAGTTAGATAGATATGTGATGGGAGGAATAGTAAGACTAAAATTGGAGAGACGAACTTTTGTGGAAGAAGACGTGGATCCAGCATATAATCTAAATAAATATTCCTGTTTAGTAATTTCAGCAGAAAAAAAAAGGAAAGGCACATTGGTTATACAAGAAGAATGTGGCCAGCACGGTGGCTCAGTGGTTAGCACTTCTGCCTCACAACACTGGTGTCATGAGTTTGATTCCCGACCATGTCCTTAACTGTGTGGAGTTTGTATATTCTTCCCATGTTTGCATGGGTTTCCTCCGGGTGCTCCGGTTTCCTCCCACGCTACAAAAACATACTAATAGGTTAATTCGCTCCTATTAAAATTGCCCTTATTCTCTCACGGTCTGTGTATGTTAGGGGATTTAGACTGTAAGCTCCAATGGGGCAGGAACTAATATGAGTGAGTTCTCTGCACAGCGCTGCGAAATCAGTGGCGCTATATAAATAGCTGATGATGATGATCAATATTGATGCAATGATAGACATGAGTCAATTTAGAGAGGAGAGGATCTTAACAGAACTCTCAAAATTGAAAGTAGACGTGTCAATAAGGATAGATGGAATCCATCAAAGGAATACTGAAAGAGCTTTACTGAATTACTGAATTATTAGTATCGCTCAACCAGTCACTGTTAACACGAGTAATCCCACAATGTTGGAGAAAGAGCAAATGTAGACCTGTTTCACACAAGAGGATGCAAAGAAGAGACTGGCAACTACAGACCAGTGAGTATGACGTTGGTAATGAGGAAATGAATGGAAACACTAATGAAAGAAAGAATTATAGAATATCTCAAATCCAGCAAATTACAAGATCCCAAGTAGCATAAAATTACTGGGCAGAGATCACACTAATCTGATTGGTGCTTTTGACTGGGTAACTAAGGTAATAAATCATGGTGGTGTACCACAAGGATCTATACTTGGTCCAGACCTCCTTAATATCTTTATTGGTGACATTAGTACTAATATTGAAGGGGAAATATACCTTTTTGCAGATGACATTAACATATGGAATCGGGTAGACACACCTGAGGGAAGAATGACCAAAATCATGCTCTAAGTAGACAAGGGGAACGGTCAATGGCAAAAATGAAAAACCATGAAATTGGGTCTCAAAATTCTATTTCAGATGACATTAGGGCTGTCAGACAATGTAGCAAAGCAATGGGGAAGTGTCCCAGATGGGGTCTCTGGTGCATTTCATCCTTTCCAAAACGGCCCCCACACTCCTGGGAGCGCACCATTCTCAACACTTTGGGAACATGGACAGCTGGCATTAAGGGATATTCAATTTCCTTCCATTGAATGCTGGCCAGTCTGTACAAAACATTATTTGTGCCCCTTAGCTAGACCCAGTGAGCTCTCCAACAAAGGCACTTCTTGGTCCTCCTGCTTGTGCCGTTCTGCCCGTCACTTCTACTGGACTGTCGCTGACAAGACGGCTGAAGACACGGGTGCTGGCTTGCTACCTGAACCGCCATAGCCAGCACTCTTTTCCTTTTCAATATAGGTTGGTGTAAGAGATTCAATTCTCCTGCCTCTGTACTCTGGCTATAATAACTGGTTTAAACAGGACAAACCACAGGCCTTTGACTCTTACCACATCTGCACATGGCCAACATCACCACATTAAAGGCACACGGGTTCCACTTGTGTACCACACATCACCTGTTCCTGAGCCATCCTTACTCAACCTTGTTGCCTCTGCATGGTGTGCCTGACCTTTCACCTGAGCGGTTCTCTGCCACTTTCATAGCCCAGCATTCTGTCTGCTCAGCTTACACCAATTAGTGTATTCAAACAATACACTGGTTAATATCACAACTTTGTTATTTATACACCTACTATATATAGATAATGCCACTGATGATAGGTACAGGCACTGTTCAGAAACTGAGGGCAAACTGAAACGTCACATCAGAGTCCAATCTTCTACAATTGTTGCATCTTATATTCAACTGTAGAAACTTTGCTAATTTCCACCTGAAATATTGCTCAGTTTAGCTTTATTAATGGCTTATATTAAATCACTAGCTGTAGTACCCGGCATTGCTCAGGTTTAAATCTTCAAGTTATTAAGATATCAATAAATTTGATGTAACTCTCATGCTCTTAAAAATAATTAGCAGCTTAGCAGCTCTTCCAATACCATGAGGTCGCTGCCAAGTGTCGTTTTTGTTTTTATTTTAAATGTCATCCAAAATCCATCCTGTGGAAGGCTCAGAACAGGCTCCCCGGGTCAAGGTATGCCCAACGTATACCAACGGGAAGTCCGACCAGGACCTCGACCCCCCCCTAAAACCTGACTAGGGTCCAACTGGACCACCTCGCGTTGGTTTTATCCCAATCGGTGCTGGGGTGTCGGAATGCATATCCGGACAGACAGACAGACAAACAGACCAATGATTTTTATATCATTTAGCAGTTGTGTGTATAATAACTTTTTGTTACATTACTTGGAGTACGCCTAGAAAATCACATCTATGCCAAAGTGCAACATAGAGGCAAACACGGGTTCCATTAAAAGTATAGGACAAGACCTGAATACCTCCAGCTACGAGCTGTGCAAAACTGACTTGGAGTGGAAATGGAATGCCCTTTAAAAAATGCAACTCTCAACTCCTTTATCTCACCTTAATCTCATTTCTGCACAAAACCTGGTGCACTGGTGCAAGTATTCCATACTCAACTCTGCCCAAGCCCTCCACTCTCCCTGTTTAATCTGCTGCTCTGCAAACTCCTCCTTTGCGTTCTGGCAGATATCTAGCACGGTGGGCAGCACGGTGGCTTAATGATTAGCACTTCTGCCTCACAGCACGGGGGTCATGAGTTCAATTCCTGACTATGGCCTTATCTATGAGGAGTTTGAATGTTCTCCCCGTGTTTGCGTGGGTTTCCTCCGGGGGCTCCGGTTTCCTCCCACACTCCAAAAACATACTGGTAGGTTAATTGGCTGCTAACAAATTGACCCTAGTCTGTGTGTGTGTTAAGGAATTTAGATTGTAAGCCCCAATGGGGCAGGGACTGATGTGAGTGAGTTCTCTGTACAGCGCTGTGGAATTAGTGGCGCTATATAAATAAATGGTGATGATGATGATATCTAGGCGTATTTGCGCAAATTAACATGCACGGTGAGCCACTGCCCCTTTTGCACTGCAGAGTGGCAGTTTTGCGCACTGAAACTCGAAAATGACCGCTAGACGGTTGAAACTTAAATATTGATTGGTTGTTATGATCTTAGTTCAGATTTGCGGCTAGTAAAGTTACTTAACCATCA
This sequence comes from Mixophyes fleayi, assembly GCF_038048845.1. NCBI lineage: Eukaryota > Metazoa > Chordata > Amphibia > Anura > Limnodynastidae > Mixophyes > Mixophyes fleayi. The sequence continues at coordinate 329,706,657 of NC_134404.1, forward strand.
AATAGAAAAAATATTCAACATAATATACAGTACTGATCAAACTTTATATCTATTTGCAATTATCCTTTTATGCTTTTAATAGATTTGGCAATCCCTTTCCGTGTGTAATATGCTATTTATCTAACTGCACAGCTGCTCATTTATGCCCATATCGTCACTTGTTTGGACTTCCAACTAAACGGCTATTAATATTTTATCTTTTTAGCTAGAGTTCCCTGAACATCTGACTCTGATGCAGAAAGTGCTCTGCTGGTCTTTTATTGACTTTTCTCAGATGAGACAATATTTAAACAATTGTTTGGTCGGGTGGAGCTCTTAGTGAAGTAAGTTCTGAAAGCCAAACAGATGAAACATTCAGCATTTGATCTTGTTTGTTATAAGATCTGCTGCTCTATTAAAGGACAAATGAAAGGTCAAGTGAATCTAAAATGCAGGTTTATATAAAAGACATAATGATATTTACAAATATGAATATCAGGAACTTTTCAAGACTGAAAATAGAGATAAAGTTATGCAAGACAAAGCAATACAAGACAGGATGAAAGGACCATATGCCTCCACACAGCCAACTCGCACTCCAACATTTTTTGGCCAGTTGATTGATGAATTACCTTGGTCTGACTGCAGGTAAAAGGGCTAACAATGGAACCTTATCTGTATTCCATAGCATTAAGCATAATTGAGTCCTTCACCAAACCTCTTCTTGGCAATTTGAAATACTGTGTTAATGAAACCTCTTATATGGATAAATAGAATTCTCTTTGGATAAGTGTTTTTTTAGACCTTATACTTATTTTTATTGATCAAAGAACTACTGTCCCCGATGTAATGAAAGGCAGCTTGAAAAGCTTAATGACATATTGATTCCATAATAAGATGTACCTAGGTATTAGAATTGAGTGAACGTTTATCATCATACCTTACAACAATGGAAGATGAAATAACCGTGCAGAAAATGCAAACGTTTAATAGGGATAATGCAAATTATATACAAAATTAACAAAGAAATTTAAACAATAATCAGTGGCAGAAACTAGCGTTGATTACACTATATTGACTGATAAGGCTACTGTGAAATCCGTTACTAATACGTACTACAATCTAAAGATAAAAGCAAACATCTTGGTGCTGTCAATCAAAGATATAGGTCGGCTCAAATTATAAATACAAATACAGTTGTCTGCTGAACAAGTGTCTACTGTAGATTCACAAAGGACACAGAGCTTTTAGAGAGAGTGGGAAAAAGTCCAAAGCCCATTGGAGAACCAAATAATTTATGACATAGATATATTTAATCTAATATCCCTCTTTCTAATGAACCAATATCTCATTTATCAAAGGGACTAACATTTGCACCTTCTCTCTCTGGTAATAAAATTAATCATTTATCTTCATTGAATTTATTGGCGTGTCTTCTTCCCACACATCTACATATGCTTCTTATGTTGATAATTGATCTTCTATTAGCATTATTATTAGAGATGCGCGGGCTCGATTTCTTGAAAACCGAACCCACCCGAACCGCGGGGTTCCGAGTACCGAGCCGAGTTGGTACGTTCTCGCTAATTAGGCTTCCAAAACGAGGCAAAATGTCATCGTGACTTTGTTGGATCTCAGATCTCGCAAGTTTTGGAATCAATAAACAACGCCCTCCACGGCGATCTAGCGCCATTTGAGAGAGGGATACAGAAGGGGTAGGATCGAGTGAGAGCAGTTTGGCAGGCAAAGTGATAGAATAGGAAGAGGAGGGTGGTAGCAGTGTTAGAGAAAGCTCCATTGCTACTTGTCATTGCCGAAATTCAAATATACTAGTCCTGGCAGCCTTTTTTTCTGAATTTGCACCAAAAACTGTAGGGTGTTATATACACCCAAAGACAAGAGCTCCATTGCTGAATTTGTCATTGCTGAAATACAAATATAATATACACTAGTCCTCCTAGCATCCAGCCAGGTCGCTGCAGTATTTGTCCAAATGTGTGAAAATAATTATGTGACCTGTGATTTGGTCAAAATTGACTGGAATTGACTTGAAATTAGTGTCATTAAGGTTAATAATAATGTAGGATCAAAAAAAAAACAAATTATGTGATTTTAGCATATATTTTTTTTTAAAAAAATACAGATCCAAAACCAAAACACACAAGGGTGGTTTTGCCAAATCCAAAACCCAAAGCTAATCAAGACCCAAAACCAAAACACGTGGGTCAGTAAGCATCTCTAATTATTATTATCTTTTTTTATATTTTTCTTGGCGCTCACAATCTTCCTTTATAAACAGTGTTATAGCTCACACTGTGATTCCTCTACTTTAATATACAGAATTAGAATTTTCCTTTTAAGGACAAATCCCAGTTTTCTTGAACAAACCTTTTTTGGAAGCTTTTATAAGGTTACGTTATCTAATTTTAATAAATTAAAAATTTCGGGGTAGATTCAATTATTTGCGAGGTGACGTCGGGCATTGCCTCTATGTAAAGCTGCATGTATTGCCGGCTAATAAAGTACAGAAATGTCCACTATTTACCCTCGTAGTTCTATGGGAAAATGAAGGGATATTGAAGTAAAAACTCCTACATGACATGTCTCTGTAGAGTGTTCAGGAGACGCATCTCGCCACCTTGCAGCCAAATGTATCTCTCCCTTTGAAACAGTAAAATAGATAAAATCATAATCTACTCCATTGAAACCCTGGCCATCAAAACTAAATCAAATTCAGATATTTACGGTATAGTGATGGCATCTAGCAACCACAAGGTGGCTCTCAACGCAGATGACATCCTTCTTACCATAATAAATGCTTTGATTTCACTCCCAAATCTGTTCAATGAGATCCACCACTTTTCAAGTTTCTCTCATTTTAAAATGAATACCACCAAGATGGAAAATCTAGATTTTTTTTTTTAATCTCCCCCAAGAAAATCTTTTTCTAGAGCTTAATTTCCCTTTTAACTGGCACTCTGATCAAATAAAATATCAGGGGGTTGCGCTCACCAAAATCCTCTATCACGCCAACTGTCTTCCTCTAATTAATTGTATTAAAAATTATCTGAATTCTTAGGACAAGCTTCTGATATCTTGGATTAGTCGTGTCACCTCAATAAAAGTCAATGTCCTACCCAGGTTGTTAGACCTCTACCATGCCCAGCCTATTAGAATTCCACCCTCGACACTCTCTACGTTACAAAAATCAGTGATGCGCTTAATATGCTCCAGTAATCGGCCGTGGATTCCAGCTTGTACCCTACAGAGATTCTCTACCGCGGTGGCCTGGGCATCCCTAGTTTCCGCTGGTACTATTATGCGAACCGACTAACCCAATGTGTTTCTTCCACTCTGATAATACCCATCTATTGGGCAGACCGGCCATTCCTCCCCGGGACCAGAATATGGGTGTAAATCGAATCAGCAGTGATGGATGTCAACCTGATGTGCTCTTTTCTCTGTCTGTCCCCAAAGCAAATGCCTATGGCTTCGTGCACACATCTTGTGATCAATCTATCTTTGGTCATCTGGTCGTGCTGTAATAGAATGGCCAACTGACTCCACTATTATTTCCCTTTGGTGCAACCCAACTTTCCCGTCTGGTCTTTCACGTCACATGTCCTCTGTGTGGGCTGGGGCAGGGGTCCTACTCTTAAACAACATCTCTAGAACAGATGTTTTTTCACCAATGCTCTGATCTGGCTACCTGGCTTCCCAAAGGAGCAGTTCCACCAGTATCTGCAGGTTAGACATTTCTTCCACTCTGATAATACCCATCTATTGGGCAGACCGGCCACAGCAGTTGAAAACCTCTGTCTCTCCAGTCTCTCCTCTAAAGGTCCAATTCCCACATTATACACTGCTCTCCTTCCTACCTCGGCTGGTGTGAAGGACCGATTCCAGTTGAAATGGGAGGCTGACTTGGAGAATGTTTGCATTAAAGTACACCATAGACGGTATTATGTTCCAACTAAGCTGCATGACACCTTCCTGAATGCCTCAGATGTCTGGCTCTTTCCTGCATGTCTTCTGGAGCTGCCCAAATCTTCAACCCTTTTGGAAAAGAAGTAATCACTTTAGCCACCACTTTTATAGGTTTGCAGAGTCGCTTTAACCTAAATATACCTGCTGTCCTAAGCATTCTCATAAGCTGCTCAGACATATCCTATGTGCAGCGACATGCCAAATAGCAGTCTCGTAGAAAAATCCTCTCCCCCGTACCATCCTCTCTATCTGCAACCGTGTGTGGCACATATATCAAATGGAGCATATAACGAGTATACTGAGAAACTCTGCTGCATCCTATCACAAAGTATGGGCCCCGTGGACTTCATACCACTACCAACCACTTCTTAATCTCTAAATTCAAGCTTTGATCTCTACCTCTTCTGCAAATCAATGCAAATCTGCAAATCCCCTCCCTCTCTTCTTACCCTTTTCCTGTCCTCTAACCCACTTGATCCTCTCCTTACCCCCTCTACCTATGTAATCTAGTAAAGATTAGCCCTTAAACATTTTTTTGAATATTATTTTGAAAGAAGCCAACAACAGAGTTGTTATCATGAATAAAGGTGCCTATTAGATGGAAGTGTTCAGACTTCTTAGTGATTCTCTTTTTAGAGAGATTTGAACTCAGATCCAAAAATTTTATTCAATCTTATATTAAATAATCTTTTTTATAACAGCCTTTCATTCTCAATTATTTCTGTGGATGAGTATACGTATCTTTGTAAACCACAGAATTCCAATGTTTTGCCTAAGATTCTAAGGATTCACAATGGTCCTCCCAGTAGACCAGTTGTCTCTGGAAACATTGATTATTTTTTAAACCCTTTAGGGATTAAGCTTGTATCCTAATTAAGGGATTCAACACAGGTGATTCATTTTTGTGGACAGCTCATTTGAGAATCTTATTACCATTGTGACTTGCGATATAAAGTATACACCATAATGGTTCATAAGGACAGCAAGTATAATAAATATAAATATTGCACAAAATAAATATTTTTGCTAGATTGTATTAAGTTTCTTTTGACAGATAATTATTTCTTCTTCAAATATATTTTGTATTTTCAGATAACAGATGTGGCATTGGGTAAGTCAGCTATATTTTTTTATATAGATTTTTTTATATATATGGCAGAATAACTAATTTAGTAAATATCAACGATAATCATTTTATTTAAAATGGCAATTTAGAGGAAAATTTAAGATAAAATGATCATATTTCTCCGAATAATCCATTTCATCTACAATTCATCAATACAGTCAGTATTAAAGATATTGATGTTTGGATCTTTATAGATGGTCAAATGATATAACTAATAGATTATAAACAAAACTCATTTTAAATCAGTTGATAGTAACACGTACCTTCAATCATATTTTACTATTAATAGATTTATCCATAAAGTATATCAGTATCAACTTTAGAGGGTTAAACAATTTAGCCTTTCAGATGAGAAAGTTTAACTTTACTTTAAAATAGTTAGTAAATTTGGTGCCTTACAGAGCAATAATTTTAAACCTTGTTTTCTTACTAGGTTGAATAAAAAATATAGGGACATAGAAGCCCCTTTTAAACAAAATTGGCCTATTATTTTATTTGACCCTATTTCAGCAAAGTCTATAGATGAAAAAATACCATCTTTATTTGCACAAGGGGTAGAGTTATCAAACATTCTAAAAAGGAAAAGTGGAGGTGTTGCCCATAGCAACCAATCAGATTCCAGCTATCATTTTCTACAATGTACTAGATAAATGATAGCTAGAATCCGATTGGGTGCTGTGAGCAACACCTCCAATTATCCTTTGTAGAAAGTTTGATAAATCTACCACTCAAAAATTAAAAACAAGCCTTGCACCATCAGTGACAAAAGATATTTTTTTTTGCACTGACAATTTATGGCTTAAGTGTAAAAATGATAAATATAATGTTAATACTATTTTTAAAGCAAGATGATATATTTCTTATGCATATGTTATTTGTGTTTTAAAGTGCCCATATGGATTACTGCATGTTGTGGAAGTTTTTTGCACCCGCTTATATGAGCATCAAAGACAATCGGTTAATAATAAATGCTCTGAATTGTATCAGCATTCGCCTTGCACTACTTTGTAGGTGAGACCAGGGACAGGCTGGGCTGGGGGGCAGGAGGGCATCTGACATTATGTCACTCATTCAGTTTTTTCCCAGGTTTATCATCATCATCATTTATTTATATAGCGCCACTGATTCCGTAGCGCTGTACATAGAGCTCATTCACATCAGTCCCTGCCCCATTGGAGCTTACAGTCTAAATTCCCTAACACACACACACACACACACACACACACAGAAAGAGAGAGAGAGAGAGAGAGACTAGGGTCAATTTTAATAGCAACCAATTAGCTACCAGTATGTTTTTGGAGTGTGGGAGGAAACCGGAGCACCCGGAGGAAACCCATGCAAACATGGCGAGAACATACAAACTCCACACAGATAAGGCCATGGTCGGGAGTTGAACTCATGACCCCAGCGCTGTGAGGCAGAAATGCTAACCTCTGAGTCACCGTGCTGCCCTATGATAGCACTGGCTCTGTCTGTGACCTTTCACTACATTCACCCTTCCCAAATTCTCTCCCTTCCATGTCATAAAAGTAAGTCCACTAAGTGTCTTCAGTTTCTTTGGTTCTTTATCTGCTTTCTTTTTTTTTTTTTTTAGTGGGTCACTGGACCACCAGCATTTTGTTCCTTTAAAAATGTTCCCAATAAGCTGCTGAGTCGAGTTTTGCCCCCCAGGCTTAAATTTGCCAGCCCTCCCCAACGTGAGACACAGTCGATTTTACAAATGAACACAGCTTATCCACATGGTGGAATGCAAAAGTTGGTTTTGTTTTTCTTTAAGTGATTCACCTTCCTGTTATTCATGTGCAATAACGTTTTTATTGTCTTTAGTATTTTGTGTATGTTATTCATATTTTTGTACTAAACACCTGTAATGAATGCACTTGCATTGGCTGTCTATATAACACTTGTATTCCCCAATACTTGGACTGTTGAACCTTCTGATTTAGTGTAAGTTCTGCAGATCCTGATTTGTCTTATGTGTAGTGGAGAACAGCCCTAAGTGTTTTATATATAGAATGTTATAGCATTTCTTTTATACTACAAGTTTTTATTAAGCACTTGATCTATACTGCGATATCTGCAGTAGATGCTACAGGCATTGGAACATCAATATCTGTGTTTGGCTGGGAAACCTTGGCACCAGATGAATCTTGGGTAGGAAGGAAAGTATCTACATCATCCACCGCTGCAGAATCACCCCCATTCAGACTAGGACCTCTAGAGTTGTCTTTGTCAATCAGTTCGGCATAGTCAGGATCTGGGACCACCGATACATTCACTTCTATCACACACAATGGTTGAAACATGATATTAATTAGTTCGTAGATTGGATGTCTCCACAATGTCTAAGCCAGAAGATGAAAGGGAAAATGACAAGGAAAGGTTCTCCATAAACCAGCATAGCTGAACAGCATTTGGATTTATATACATGAATGTTTGTGGTCTGATGAGTATTAAGATCCCAGGAGTATTTTGTCGCGTTCATCAATGATTAGTTAAAATACACCATGCATCACAGGAGAAAGGAGGATGAAGTATGGGAGAAACTCAAAAAGAATCTTGCTGAATTAATAATCAAGTTTGGCCAAAGATACTGGGCCTAATTCATCTTCAAACACAATGTAAACGCCACTTGCATTTAAAAAAAACGTATGAAACTTGTAAGCATGTACGCCTGTATTCAAATACAAGCAGATCTCAAGAAAGATTTCCATATGAATCTGGGTATAAGTCATACTTGCCAATTCTCCCGGAATGTCCGGGAGACTCCCGAAATTCGGGTGAGAGCAGGCAAGTCTCCCGCATCCTGCAACTGCCTAGCCTAAATGACGCGATTTGCAGTGAATCGCGTCATTTTGGACCCGCCCCCCACGACAAAACAGCATTTTCGTCGTGCGGGGGGAGCAAACTGACACATTTGTTCGCGCCCTGCCCCTTCCCACCCTCTAGTCACGTCCCTCTCCCGGACTACACTTGCCGAAAGTAGGCAAGTATGGTATAAGTATGCACTGGCTATACGTTACTTGCTGTATGTAAACAAACGAAACACAGTGTTTATTACGCACCTGCATTTGTGCAACATAAAATGCCACCAGAATGATGCAAATAAAGAAGATTCTATAAAATACACATAAATCAGAATGTTCTTAATGCGTACTGTAATGCATTTTTATAGTTTCTCATCTGTTGTGGCATGCATACATGTAGTCATCACTGTCAGTCATCTGAGTAAGCACGCCCTCGGCACGCCCTTGCTGCATATCGCCTACGTCCGTCAGCCCTTTCACACCTATCATACACTGGGTCTTCAGTCTAAACCGAAGCCCCGCTCACTTACCTGTCCATCTGCGTCCCCGCTGACAGCTCCGGACCGCCGCCATCTCAGTTGCGGGTCTGCGCCTACGCAGATCTTGCTAAAGCCTTCCAGCCGCTGAAATAGATTCGGCTCCTGGCATACATATATAGACAGGCATGTATCTGTAGCTGTATCCAGGTCAGCCATACTGGCATGAATACGACTTTACAGTACACTGCATACATGTGTTTCCTCCTCCCTCTCTGCCCCGCCTCTCTAAGTGATTGATGGCAGCAAATGTGCGTGTGCGCATATGGGTGGTTTTTTTTTGTAGGCATGTGGAGTGCAAATTTATATATTTTACACTGCGCCAAACTGGCGTACGTTCCACTCTGCGTCAGACCCATAAATGACCATTGCAGTTACCTTCTTACTGATATTCCCTTAATCAGACTTTCACTCTCAAAATTCTATTTTGAATACAGTGGTTATCTTAATTTTCCTCACAAAGGGCCTGATTCATTAAGGATCTTAACTTGAGAAACTTCTTATTTCAGTCTCCTGGACAAAACCACGTTACAATGCAAGGGGTGCAAATTAGTATTCTGTTTTGCACATAAGTTAAATACTGACTGTTTCTTCATGTAGCACACAAATACTTGATAGCTTATTTGTACACTGAAATTTAAAGTTGATATTTGTGTGCTACATGAAAAATCAGTCAGTATTTAACATATGTGCAAAACAAAATACTAATTTGCACCCCTTGCATTGTAACGTGGTTTTGTCCAGGAGACTGAAATAAGAAGTTTCTTAAGTTAAGATCCTTAATGAATCAGGCCCAAAACTCTTTTCTTTTGCTGCTGTATGCTCTGTCAGTCCCTATATTGGATGCCTCTATTTTACCGACTCTAATATAAAATACTTCTACTAACATGCAAACCCATTACATAACTGTATGTATATATATATATATATATATATCTATATCTCCCCTTTCCTAAAAATATTTTTCAACCTGACCCCTTTTCTCCTTGTCCAAGCTCTGATTCCATCTCATTACCATTACTATCATTCCCCGATACAGGACTTTTACTTACGTTTTTGTGTGGTATACACACTGTGGAATTGCCTCCATCATACAACAAGACTTCCTCCTAGCCTTTTCTCGGATAATTAATCTCTTTAGGCAAGCTTATCAAATTCCCCAATCATCTTTATAACCTCCCTAGAATATTCTAGCCATTTATTAGCCCTCTACACAGTTCACTCAAAACATTTATCCTCTTTCTATACTCAAACAGCCTTCTGACCCCAACACAACATTGCTGCATAATTGGATCATATAGTGCCAATAAGGAATTTTTCCTATTGGTTATCTGACCGGACCAATATGCAATATGTGTGAAACTTCTATTTTCCTATAGCTTGTGACCTCTTTGTCTGTTTCTTAATACCAAGTATTTGTTTTATTACTTTGTTCCCAATTGTAAAGTGCTGGGACATATGCTGGGGCTACATAAATAAATGTTCACACATAAGAAATACAGCCTGTGTCAGCTACATTATTATCTGCAGAGGCAGCATATGATTAAGCTAGCCAAGAGGTGACTTGTAAATAGCATGAAGACAAACGCTAGAACCAAGAATACTGACATATTGATGTCAGACATCACCCACCTACGTTACTTAGTGGAACATGTTGTGATTGTTTACTGTGAGGCTGACATGATGATAGCTGAGGCTTTGAGAAAAGCCACAAACAAGACTGAATTTAGACCCAAGATGGGACTCACATGATAAGTAGTTTTGGAGAGTGGGTGTTAGAATAATGTTTATGTACTTATTGTGACTACTATTGTACTGTATGTGTTTTGTTAAGCTGTTAATAAAGTTTTTTTTTTAAAAAATGATAGAAGTCTGTAAAGTATAAGCTGGCAGTGACTGTGATGTAAGAAGTAAGAACATACTTGCCAACTCTCCCGGAATGTCCGGGAGACTCCCGAAATCCGGGTAGGTCTCCCGGACTCCCGGGAGAGCAGGCAAGTATCCCACATACTGGAATTTACTTGCCATAAGGACGCGATTCACGGATAATCTCGTTATTTTGGCTCCACCCCCTGCGACAAAAGTAAGTTTTGCTGAGGGGCAGGGCCAAAATGATGTGATTGACTACCCCGCCCCCTCCCGCTCTCCAACCACGCCCATTGCCCGGGATCTCCCAGATTTAACTATGCAAAGGTTGGCAAGTATGTGTAAGAAGCAATTTGTTTTGCAGGACGTTCCATCTTCTTTAACTTCAACATGTGTGGACAATGACCTCAGTTCTCTGAACTATCCGCTTCTAAAACTATTACTCACCCACAACCCTTATGTCCTGCTTTCTAATGCCCTGGTCCCCTTTAATGAGTCACTGTCCTTCCTCCTCTATTCCCACTGACAGACTAGGCGCAGTTACCCAGAGCCACAACTAGGGCGGCGCTGCATGTTCACCTGCTCAAGTATGGGATCAACTGAAGCTCTAACAGGGATAATGGACAGGGTCTAGGGAGGAGGTAGGAGGGTCATCCAGTATATGTAAAATGCTAAATTCACCCTCAGTAGGTTAAGTACACCCCCCTCTGTGGGCTGGCCATGTCCTTCAGTGTTGTTCAGATCCTCAGGGTACAGTAAATAAGAAGCAACAGGCAACCTATAATTTACACTTCCCCTTATTAGAATTGCAATAAAAGACTTGTTTTTATCATTTTCACCATCCCTCTTTTTCTTGCTTATGCTATCCCTACCTCTTTGTATGCTCTGTCTCCCTGCACTTGTCGTCCTTACTCATTTATTCACTCTTCTGATCTTCATTATGTTCTATGTCTTACTGTAATTCTCTTTATTTTTACAATGTCATACAGACATACCCAGGATCGGGACAAGTCATGACCAGCACACATAGCAAAACTTGGGGGAGAGCCATTCTGTGCTCTTCCATTCTACTTGAGAAAAGCAGAGGGGTCATTTGCATACCTGGCTACCCTCCCGGAATTCCCGGGAGTCCTCCCGGACACCCGCAAAACTCCCGAAAGTTGGCGAAACTCACGGTAGTGAATGGAGGGGGCGGGGCTTAATCGTGTCATTAAGCTCCGACCCCTTCATTCAATGCAATGAATTTCGGCTTTCCTATAGTAGGGGCAGGGCTATGGTGACGCGAAATCTTAAAAATGGGCATGTATGGTCATTTGTACTTTACTGCACATGTGCTGGGTTAGCGCATACCCAGAAGAGGCAACTGCTCTGCTCACCCGAAAGCATTGCCAGGCCCCCCTCACCTCTGGGCCCTGTAGGGGCGCCACCCTCTGCAGTGGCGGTAATTCCGCCACTGGACATAACCTACTGACATTGCTACTGCTTCGCCCCTGTTTTTATTGCACCACTTCCTTATCTGTGCCGCCTCTTGTAGCTGCGGTCTACCGGAGTATTGTACTGAACACTGGCGGTAGGACGCCATGCGGGCACCGCTCGCCACAAAACTGCACCCAGCACCCTTAAACTAGCAGGAAAAATTTACTTAAGTTGAATATGTTAATTCTTCATAATATTACACTACATTACATTATTATGGGGTCTATTTACTAAGCTGCGATGAGCCCAGAAAAATTTGGAGAAAACAGCTATTTCGCCAGAGAATGGTCATTGCAGCTCTTCTTTTAATATATCAAGAGGTTAAAGCAGGAGAAATCAGAGATCTCTCCTGCCTTAACCTGTTTAACGTTGGTCACTGCAGTGTGACCCAATTTAACAAGTGGTGGAAAACCTTGCTTTTCACTGCCAGCCTTATGAAACTAATGCCACCTCAAGATGGCGTTAGATTACCTTTCTAATAGAGTCCTCCTGGAGAAGCTGGTCCTCATTTGCTTGACATGCACAGTCAGATCCTCCATTCACTGGCAGCCTTGGGATGCCGGCGAAGGAAGTTTTAGTTAGTTCAGATGGGAGGGGAGGGGGATTCACCAGGGCTTGCCAATGAGCCCTGGCATGGTAAATACATACTTGCCAAATTTTCCTCGTTGGCTTCAGGGAGATATGGGGGGAGGTGGCATGTGGGGCGGGGTTTGATAAATCGCATCATTTGGCCACTCCCCCTAAACAATTGTCACAATTACAGCAGGGGGTTGGGGCTAAGATGACACAATATTTACATAATTAAGCCCCGCCCCCTCCGCTTATCTATTGTGGGGGCGAGAACCTGGAGGTTGCTCTGCTCTCCCAGAAATGCGGGAGTCTCCCGCACATTCCGGGAGAGTAGGCAACTATGCGTTAAAGAAAAGCAGCTAATGAATCTCTAGAGACTGAAGTGTCTATTACATTTCTGTCTCCATTACTGAAGTCATGTTGTCTTACCTGTCAGTCTTTGATTAAATCTTGGTCTCCATGAAAATGGCTACCTCCAAAGACATCAATACATGGACATAGGACACAATTTCTGAACTGTGTCATCATGCCAAAGATGGCGAAGCCAACCACGTCTTGTACTGGCTCAGCATCAGGGAGAATGCCAGACTCTTCAGGAAGTGAGGGAGATCACCCCTATTTCAGGGAGTCTCCCTGACATTCATGGAGAGTTGGCAAGTATGGGTAAATACCAGCGGCAGGAAATTTTGTATCGCTGCTCTATGCAGCAGTACAGGATGATTGTCCCTGCCACCCACTAACCACCAATTATAAATGCCCCCTGTATTACATTTCACACTCCTTTGTAATGTGGGTGTCACATCTGCATTTTATAAGCAGTGCTTTATATGCCAGTAAAGCCTCATACACACCGGCAATTATAACATGTGTATTGCAGACGTCTACGGGGAGCTCCTTTTGCTAGTAACATTCACTAGTCATTCATATTTTTACTAGGGTTAAAAATGGTTATGTAACACCAAGGGGTTCCTGGCCTAAATAGCAACAGATAACCACGGTTAATTAATGCAAACAAAATCTATGCAATCTACTTTTTACTGGCACGCTGAGTGTTTTTAAAGTGTCTTACGCACATGAGCTCTTTACAGACGTGAAAATGCTGTTGAAATCCAAGTCCATTTAAATGAATGTAAAATGCTCTGACCTGTCACATGCTATGGAAAGTCGTAAAAAAGTTATTGAGGTGAATAATAGGGACACCATTTAAAGTACAAACTTGTGCCAATATGCATGCTGCCACTTGTAGTGCCACAAGTATGTACTTTAAGTGGTGCCCCCATCAGAAAAAAATATTATTGCCCCACTGGTAATAAAATAGTATGCCACTATAATATAATAAAATAAAAAATGTTTTCCCTTACATATAATCATTAATTAAATTTAAGCCACTAATTAATTCATAAAATAATTTGCCCCCATGTCAGGTAATAAATAATAATTTTTTGCCCCTCTAAACAAGAAATCTGGATTACCCTCATAATTAAAACTTGTATTTTGCCTCCTGTTCTGTTAAAATTGGGCAGCAGTGGGAAGCTGATGTGTTTGCTAATCTCACCCATCCAAAGCAGCGCGTTGATTCTGCCAATGTTCCCAGCAATCTCGGGTGAGTTTGCAAAATCGCAGCTCCATACATATGACGACTTGTAATCTTAGAACGGCCAGAATTAGGGATGGCGATTTGTAGCATGTCGATTTTGGTTACATCACTTTACTGGCGAATTACTATCAACTCGCATTTTCATACATCGGTGGGTTCAAACTCGCCCGAGAAAATAACCAAAAAATGCTAATCACAGCTTGATACTTTTTGCCCCTGGTCTGTTGCATATCTGTGCAGTATGCCGCTAGATGGTGTGTGGGGTTTATCCGGTCAATATCAGACATGTAGGGGAGATGCACAGTTTAATGTTATAGTGCATACCACATAATAGTCCCCATCATTCTCCCTAAGGGACAGCGATTATCAGAAAGTAAACGTGGCATTAAACAAATGTTGCTTTGTGGTTGGGAGGATTGAGATGGGCTTATTTTGTGCTAATTTTGCACTTTTAACATTAGGAGGTTTAATGTGCTTAGCAATCAAGTGAATACCACTTTTGCTAGTTTACTATAATATGGAGGTTGATTTTTTTAAACTTAAAAAAGGAAAAGTGGAGGTGTTTCCCATAGCAACCAATCTGATTCTTGCTATCATTTTCTATCATGTGCTAGATAAATGATAGCTAGGATCTGATTGGTCGCTATGGACAACACTTCCACTTTTCCTTTTTAGAATGTTTGATAAATCTACCCCTGATGTACCAACATTTTGAGATTTTTCTGCTGCCTTATGGTTGAAAGGCTACTAACGTTATTACTGCGACATGTAGGGGTACAATTTACAGAGAGCAGCAACCTTTGAAACGGGTGATATTCTGACAATATTTACACAGCCACCCAGCCCTCTACAACAACGTATGGCTGCACAAACAAGCTCTGGCAGCCCCCCATCCCCTCATTTATTCTCCCCTTTGATAACCAGTTACATACATCTCTAGTCCGCAAGCAGAGAGCTCACACTCCGTGTTGTGTGCACAGCACTGGCTGCTGAGCTACAGAAATGCTGGAGTCCCAGGATAACCCCAACACAGAATTCTCAGGATCTGCTAAAAATAGGAAAAAGACAAGAAAAAGATGAGGCGTAGGGTATTAAGTATGGGGTCCAAGTGAGGTGTCCTGTGCAGTGGCCCCCCATCAGCTGACCCTGTCCATCATACCTGAATACATAAGATCATACTTGCTGACAGTTTTGATTCATGTAGTCCCCTCTGGACTACACGAATGTGCTACACTGCATGAAGGGTCGCCTTGTGGGTAGTTTAACAGAATAAGTCATCACAAAAAAATAGTAAATATGAGAATCACCTCGTATATCAACTTACTAAAAAAGGGAACAACTTATCAATGTTACTTTGTATCAGCTACAGAACCAGCGAGGGGTTTATTTGCTAAATCTTCTAAAATGGAATAGGGTGTAGACTGTAATACTAATAGGGTGGAGACTGTAATTCTAATAGGATGGAGGCTGTAGTTCTAATAGGGTGGAGGAACAGAAGCATTATTACCACAGACAGAATAGATTATTTATAGTATTTATACACATGGAAGGTGGTGGAGATTTGGGCCTTGGATCTCTGAGACCGATCTGGGGGAAGGGGCAACACAGCAAGAAAAAGCCACGGGGGGCACAAACCTTCCGCCCAGTCATAGACCTGATCTAGCCCTGACATGAATGTGATTTTATGTTTATCTCTTAGGCTTACCCCCTTCACCATCTCTGGTTTATACTTTCATCCCTTATTAGTAACCTGAGGTCAGAGCCAGTGATGACATCATAGAAGGTGACAGAGTTCCCATGGAGACCAGCACATTGTGATGTAATGATCATGATATAAGGACCAGAAGCTGCTCCAGTCAGTCAGTTGGGAGGTTGAATCCCCAGATCACTGACAGGACCAATGGATCTCTACATCTATGGGATTATAACATCTTCAAACGCTGATGTAACTGCTACGTCGTGGGATCCGCTGCTCTGTCGTCGCTAATGAAGCGGTAAATGAGAAGATTGTAATTGTATCTGTATAGGCTCCCTTCCCCTTCTATATAGATGAATCACAGTGTAAGCCCTAGCGGGCAAGATTCATCTCATTAGATTGTAAGCTCCTAGGAGCAGAGCTCCCTTCAGGGCTGCCATCAGAAACTGTGGGGCCAAGTACTAATTAATCTGGCAGGGCCCCTCTGCCCCCCCCTCATAAATGTTCCCCTGTCCCCCATCATTAGAAATGTTCCCCTCTCCCAATCACAGTAAATGTGCCCCTCTACCCCCCCAATCACAGTAAATGTTCCCCTCCCCCCCATCACAGTTAATGTGCCCCTCTCCTCTTCCCCATCATAATAAAGGGGGCGGCTCTGTCAGACTAAGGGGCCCAGACAGTTCAGGGGGCCCGGACCGAGAGGCCCCTTCAGCTGTACTGGCCGTACCACCCTGATGGCAGCCCTGGCTGTATAGAGGAATCAAACTGTAAGCCCAGGTGGGCAAGATTCATCTCATCAGATTGTAAGTTCCTACGAGCAGGGCTTCCTTCAGGGCTGCCATCAGAAACTGTGGGGCTCAGTACTAGTTAATCTGGCAGGGCCCCTCCGCCCCCCCCCCTGCCCCCTCCATAAATGTTCCCCTCTCCCCCCCAATCACAGCAAATATCCCCCCCCTTCCCAATCACAGTAAATGTCCTCTCTGCCCCCCCCCCCAATCACAGTAAATGTGCCCCTCTCCTATTCCCCATCATAATAAAGGGGGCGGGTCTGTCAGACTAAGGGGCCCAGACAGTCCAGGGGGCCCAGACTGAGAGGCCCCTTACAGCTGTACTGGCCGTATCACCCTGATGGCAGCCCTGGCTCCCTTCCCCCTTCTGTATATATGAATCACAGTGTAAGCCCTAGCGGGCAAGATTCATCTCATTAGATTGTAAGCTCCTACCAGCATGGCTTCCTCCCCCTTATGTCATCTCTACAGGTATATACAGCAATATGCAGTTATATATATATATATATATATATATATATGTGATCCAGGATGACAATTGATTGCCATACGTGGAGTCAGGAAGGAATTTTTTTCCCCTCTGAGAAGAATGAAATGTCTCCGGGGGTTTTCTTCGCCTTCCTCTGGATCAATAGATCAGTAACTCTGAATCCAGATCCCTGGGAGCCCCAAACATGACCAGAATAATGGCTGTTATTACAGAAATACTGGTGAATTGGTTAATTGGCTGCACCTAGATATTTGGGGTTCCCTGGGCGCTGGCAGTGTTGGTTAATAAATAAAACTTCAGCAATATTTCAATTGCATCTCTGCATATTGTTAAATAAAAAAATATTTCAAAATAAACTCTGTGATTCTTGTTTACAATACACTGCACACACTGGTTCTCTGAGGGGTGTTGATAAATAGTGTATACAAGGAATTCTCACCATCTCTCCTTGTGCGGTGCCTGTACCTGAGTCCTCACAGTGACTTGTGGGAGGTGGGCAGGGATCTTTATACCAGGGATTGACTCGGATGACTGCACTTGATAACACTATACGCAGACAATGGGTATACCTTGGAAACCACTATGGTTTAATTTCAGGGGTAGGAAAGATGGTGAATGGGGGGGAAAAGGAATGATCATAAAGGGTTGGCTACACATTATAACAAACAAGCCTTGAATGGACAATTGTGAAGCAATATTAACAACAACGTATGAATAACACTCACGCCCAGTCATCAGCCAACTAATAACTAATATGGTGACCATATAAAGTAATCAGAATAAAGCATTTGTGGCACTGTTGGTGCACATATAGAAACGGGTGTTAATGTGGAGGTCACAAAGATGTTGTACCGCGAATTGTCGACAGTGTAACACAATTCTGGAAAATCACGACCCCAATTGAGGCGTGATGGGATTAATTTCCAGCCCCTGAAATATGTACAGGCCCCTCCTTCTCAGTCTCTAAAGTGTGGTAAGTAGCAACATGAAAAAAGTACTTGTCTGTCCCAGACAGCTGGTCAGCGGAGTGATGGACTGTGCTGGCTGGCAGCGGAGTCATGGACTGTGCTCGCTGGCAGCGGAGTCATGGACTGTGCTTCACTGTCAGCGCAGTGATGGACTGTGCTCGCTGTCAGTGCAGTGATAGACTGTGCTCGCTGTCAGCGCAGTGATGGACTGTGCTCGCTGTCAGCGCAGTGATGGACTGTGCTCGCTGGCAGCGGAGTCATGGACTGTGCTCGCTGGCAGCGGAGTCATGGACTGTGCTTCACTGTCAGCGCAGTGATGGACTGTGCTTCACTGTCAGCGCAGTGATGGACTGTGCTTCACTGTCAGGGCAGTGATGGACTGTGCTAGCTGTCAGGGCAGTGATGGGCTGTGCTCGCTGTCAGGGCAGTGATGGGCTGTGCTCGCTGTCAGGGCAGTGATGGACTGTGCTCGCTGTCAGGGCAGTGATGGACTGTGCTCGCTGTCAGCGCAGTGATGGACTGTGCTCGCTGTCAGCGCAGTGATGGACTGTGCTCGCTGTCAGCGCAGTGATGGACTGTGCTCGCTGTCAGGGCAGTGATGGGCTGTGCTCGCTGTCAGCGCAGTGATGGACTGTGCTCGCTGTCAGCGCAGTGATGGACTGTGCTCGCTGTCAGCGCAGTGATGGACTGTGCTAGCTGTCAGGGCAGTGATGGGCTGTGCTCGCTGTCAGGGCAGTGATAGACTGTGCTCGCTGTCAGGGCAGTGATGGACTGTGCTCGCTGTCAGGGCAGTGATGGACTGTGCTAGCCGTCAGGGCAGTGATGGGCTGTGCTCGCTGTCAGGGCAGTGATGGACTGTGCTTGCTGTCAGCGCAGTGATGGACTGTGCTCGCTGTCAGCGCAGTGATGGACTGTGCTCGCTGTCAGCGCAGTGATGGACTGTGCTCGCTGTCAGCGCAGTGATGGACTGTGCTCGCTGTCAGCGCAGTGATGGGCTGTGCTAGCTGTCAGGGCAGTGATGGACTGTGCTCGCTGTCAGCGCAGTGATGGACTGTGCTCGCTGTCAGCGCAGTGATGGACTGTGCTAGCTGTCAGGGCAGTGATGGGCTGTGCTCGCTGTCAGGGCAGTGATAGACTGTGCTCGCTGTCAGGGCAGTGATGGACTGTGCTCGCTGTCAGGGCAGTGATGGACTGTGCTAGCCGTCAGGGCAGTGATGGGCTGTGCTCGCTGTCAGGGCAGTGATGGACTGTGCTCGCTGTCAGGGCAGTGATGGACTGTGCTCGCTGTCAGGGCAGTGATGGACTGTGCTCGCTGTCAGGGCAGTGATGGACTGTGCTCGCTGTCAGGGCAGTGATAGACTGTGCTCCCTGGCAGCGGAGTCATGGACTGTGCTCGCTGTCAGGGCAGTGATGGACTGTGCTCGCCATCAGGGCAGTGATGGACTGTGCTCGTCATCAGGGCAGTGATGGACTGTGCTCGTCATCAGGGCAGTGATGGACTGTGCTCGTCATCAGGGCAGTGATGGACTGTGCTCGCTATCAGGGCAGTGATGGACTGTGCTCGCTGTCAGCGGAGTGATGAACTGTGCTCGCTGGTTGCAGTCTCCCCAGGTCACATGAGAAGTAACCAAAACCCAGAGTATCACTCTCCGTTTTTGGACTAGTTTGTTACTCTTCAGTGTTTGCCATACACAGGCCTCTCACAAATCTCTCACAATATGACCGCAGGTCCTAGTGCTGGTGCTACACACAAATATCACATTAGGTATAGCTAGGTAACTGGTTGGTCAATGTCGGTCCACCAGGAAAGGTGATTAGGTGGGGACAGAAGTGGCTCTGGTTTCATCTGCAGCCCCATCAGAGCCAGATTGTGGATGGAGGAGAGTGACTGAGAGAACCAATAGCTTTCCACTGGTCTGCGTGGTCATCCCCCATAAGCCAAGTCTAGGGGGTGCCCATAAGTGGCACAACCACCGGGGGCCCTGGAATCCTATTAGAGGCCCTGGACACCACATATACAGACTGCCAGCTGATATACGGAGGATGTTTGTTTATAACCAATCAGTGGATCAGCAGGACATGAGCCGCCCCCCCCATGTCGCAATACTCCTTGGTGCGATCTCATGTTAGGAATTACGGTAAAGTTGATGATTCTGTGAAATATCAGATGAAGATGAGGGATAGTTATCATTATAAATACAGATATTTTAACAGGAAAACCATTAACCAGATCATTCTGAAAATCAGAAAGGAAGAGTGTAAATAATTGCTGCTATTTGGTGATAATCTCATACACACAGACATGATCACAAAGTGTCTTCAGTTACTGTGAGGAGCACTGCTAAAAATGTCATGAGGAGAGGAATGCCAGGAGTAGTAACTGGAAAGACTGGGGCCATTTCTATTTCTATTTCAGTAGATGTAAGGTAATGTGATTCAAAAATAGTAAAACCCTAACTCAGAAAGCATAAAGTCCCATGTATGTTGGATCATCGATCCCACACCTGTAGATTAGCATAATGTAATGTTGATTGGTGATTTCTCAGCCTCTTGGCCACAGTGCAGTTACATTGGTCATACTATGGGTAATCCCACGCCTAGAAACATTGGCTAATTAATAACAATAATATATATTTAGATAAAACATTGTGCATAACATACATAACAAATACATTAATACATAAGGATTGTGTTGGGACTTTTCTAGTAAACCCACATAGACCCACGAAGCTAAAGTACAAATTAATGGGTGTGACCACTGAATCAATAATAACAAAACAACAAAACCAAGTACCAAAATGAACAAAGGGATTCACAGACTGTTGAACACATGGTAGCAGCCAATATAACTGCACTAAATCAATGTACAAAATTTAATTTCTCACGCACTTTGGGAAAAATGCCTAATTCCATTAAATACCACCCAAAAAAAGTGCTAAATTCATATTATAGCTAATTATAGCCTCCTCTAGAAGCAGCAGAGGAAGGAGGCTCAGTTATGATACACGGTAAAGGACAATTATGGTTCCTGTTTTAAGATTTCTACAGTGACTGGTTCATGTTTCCTGTCTGTGACTTCTGCTGCATCTTCTCATTCCAACCATATTATACCGCCAGTTGCTGCACAGAAATTCCAGACAGGAGTCTAAGTGTAAGGAGTCGTAACTGGGAGATGCCCCCAAACCTGCATATGGACGTAAGCAGGAGCAGGCTGGGCTAGGGGAAAGGGGGCATCTTCCCCCCCCCCGGGCCGGTCATATAGTGGACTACTTTGAGCTAGGTCACTGCCAGCCCTCCCCATTGACGTAAGCATCTTTGGTGAACATGCGCATTATGGAAATGCATATTTTACGCAAGAAAAATAACTAACGTCCAATTACACATAAAGCCCAGATTTGGAAGTTCCAAGATCACAGAAATTGAGAGAGAGAAGCAACTACTACGTATAAAGGTTTCTATCCTATTGATTGTATTATTTTAAGGTCATCCAGAGCTGCCATTTACCCTCATCCATCCCAAAACAACAAAGTAAAGAGGTTACAGAGCATCTGTTCACATGCAGTATAGGTGTCCAATCTCTACGTGATAGAAATAGTTATACTTCCAATAACTGTGGGAAGATATAATTGGGAAGATACCAAGTTTATTTGTCCGAAGTATACCCACTTCTGGCTGCCCACTCAGGGGTGCCTTACTATACCATGGAAGGATACCCAGCTCTTGTAATGAATAGGAGAGGGGCATTGTGATAACCCAGACAACTAACTTTTCCCTCTCACTATATACAGCAACAAGATGTACCATAAAGTCACCTGTCCAAACTAGTGGGTATCAGATGTCCGTTATTTGCTGTTCACCTCATATCTCCCTGTGTAATGACCACAGGTCTGATTCCTTAAGGAAAGTAAAGAAAAAAAAAAAGAGTAACTTTTCACCTGGGCAAAACCATGTTGTATTGGAGGGGGGAGGCACATTTAAAATGTGGGGACAGATTTATAGTTGGGGTAGGGCATGTTCTAGACCAACTTTAAGTTTCAGTGTACAAATAAAGCTATCAAGAACTTGTGTGCTACATGAAAAATCAGCCAGTATTTAACTTATGTGTAAAATAATAAACTTATTTGCACCCCTTGCATGGCAACATGGTTTTGTCCAGAAGAAAACTTACTCATTGGTTTGCATTACTTTCTTTAATGAATCAGACCCCACGTTCCTATTCATGACATTTTATAACAATAATATACTTAATTTTTAGACATCAACAAAACAATTTACTATAAGTACACTATTAAAAATCTCAACAATAGATTACTTACTCACAGACGTGATTTGGATCCTAAGCAAAAAAAAAAAAAAAATCACTGTGAAGGGTTACAAGACCAGACGTGTTTTAAAGTCATGAAAAAGTCACATATTGGATTCATATTAAAGGTCAAACTAACATCAAACTGTTTGTCATGCAGTGAATATGTAAATAGCTCTGGTAGCAATAAATCAGTCTATAAAATAAAGATGTCTGTATTTCGAGGATAGCCCAGAAGTGGATGTTATCAGTAGGAATGTCATGCTACAAATATAATGGAAACAACTTAGTCATGTTACAAGTATACCAGTAGAGCAGCTGGAAGCAGCGATATTCTGGAATAAGCATGTGTCTGGATTAATCTACACAGCTGTACTCAGTACTTATTTACACGGATTCTATAAACATCACATTCTAATAATGCTCTAAGTGCCCTCACACATTGGATGAGAGAGATGGATTGTGTGCTGTGACCTCTCTGCAAAGTTCAGTGTCAGCTAGGGACAAGATCATGTATCATCCGGTTAGGGCTGCAAAACTACGTATATAGGACTAACTTTATTTTTTACGCTATATAGGAAAAAAGTTATATATTTTTTCATGACATATTTGCATGCACTGCGTGTATCAGATGCCCCGAGAGAATTAACGGAGCTATCCAGCTTTAGATTCATTTAATGTAATAGATTGTGAGTGCCCTTCTTCAGCTATTCATAAATGCATTACTTGACTTTTTTCTGTGTTCTTCTCCAAAGATTTTGTATCATTTAGGAACAGTATTTTTTTTTTGACCTTGGATAAGGCACAGCTCATATCTACTCTGCGTATTGGATACAGCTGTAGGCACAGTTATGTGTTAAAGGCACATAATAGATAATTCTGCCTAAACTATATAAAAGTTTTGGTGAAAAAGACAGATGGAAACAACAAAAATAAAATAATAATAAATAAAAATAATAATAATAAAATAAAATAATAATAAAAATATAAAATAAAAATAAATTTTAGTCAAAGACGCGTGACGGCATAAGTAACTTCCAAAAGTCACAGTTTTGGGAACTTGAAGAGGCATGACCTATCGGAAAGCGCACATTGCCTTGCAGGAAAGTCGGAACTAGGTTTGAATGGATCAGGGTCGTGGTTTAGACCAATCGTGGATAAGGCTCCACATTTTCCTTTTTAAAATGTTGAGACAACAGATAACAACCTTGCTGGCCTCAAGTTGGACAGCACTGTTTTACATACAAGCCCTGTCCCCAAGATAGCAGAATTGATATCCCGGGATGGCCAGTAATTCATAGGGGGCAGTAGGAACAGTATAAGTTCTAAGAGTGGGGGGGGGGGGGGGTCGACAAAATAAAATATAATTAAATACTATACATTTTGAGCGGGTTACTCCCATTTTTATATTAAACGTTGCTTTCAGGATTGTATGGACTCACATAATGCTGTTTATAGATGTCACATGCTTCTCTGAGACACTATGGGCTAGATTTACTAAGCTGCGGGTTTGAAAAAGTGGGGATGTTGCCTATAGCAACCAATCAGATTCTAGCTTTCATTTATTTAGTACTTTCTACAAAATGACAGCTAGAATCTGATTGGTTGCTATAGGCAACATCCCCACTTTTTCAAACCCGCAGCTTAGTAAATCTAGCCCTATATATGAAAGTCACATACAGGAGTTTGTCTTACCAGGGTTGAAGCTATTTTAGAACACAACAGATGGCCGCTGTCTTATGAGAAACTGTTCAATGGAAAATTGTTTCCTGTATCTGCACCAAAAATATCACATACAACATCTTACATTTCAATGGACATTATTCTGAAGCACTATTTTTTTTAAATAAAGTCCATAAAGGAGAACACTAATCTGACTAAGGACTATCTCCCTCAGAAATAGTCTGGCAGGGGTTTCTCAACTGGTACCCCAAACTTTAAATCAAGAGCAGTAGCAGCACGGTAGCTTAGTGGTTAGCACTTCTGCCTCACAGCCAGGGCCGGCGCCACCATTAGGCAGCTGCTTCTGGGGGGTGGCACTGAGGCAGAGGACACAATAATTATTAATATTATTAATTAGTTAAATGAATTACGGGTGGTGCAGGGAAGATCGCTCACCCGCACTAATGCTTTCCTGCAGAACTATGCAGTGTTGCTACAGTGCAGCACCGCATTTTAAAACTAGCCCTGCTTACAGCACCGGGGTCAAAAGTTTAATTCCTGACCTTGGCCTTATCTGTGTGGAGTTTGTATGTTCTACCTGTGTTTGCGTGGGTTTCCTTCGGGTGCTCCGGTTTCATCCCACACTCCAAAAACATACTAGTAGGATAGTTGGCTGCTATCAAATTGACCCTAGTCTCTCTTGGTCTGTCTGTGTATTAGGGAATTTAGACTGTAAGCTCCAATGGGGCAGGGACTGATGTGAGTTCTCTGTACAGCGCTGCGGAATTAGTGGAGCTATATAAATAGCTGATGATGTTGTAGTAACTATTGCCTATATTGCCATTTTCTGAGCTATGCACTGCCAAGTTTTAGATGCCAGGAGGGGCATGCCTATTGGGAAATGGATGTGGCCTTTTCATACAAGGGAGCGGTATGGACGGGTCAGAGTGTGATTTGGACAGATTAAGGATGGGAATTTATTTATGCAAACTTTCCAATCTGGAATGGCGTGAGGTCTGTGGAATGGAGCCATGGGTAAGACGCAGCTCGTTTTCCACTTGAGCGATGGGCTGCTATGAAAACAGCACCAAATTACATCACTGTAGGCCCTATCCAACCAATGTTTTCAATGCACAAACCCAGTTGACAGCTGTCCGAATTTTACTCAGTGGCTGCATTGGTTCAGGCTGTGTGGGGATCACAAAATGCCAACGTTGTAAGGTAAGATGCTGGTAACAAGGGGTGGACCCCCAGCAAACTGCCACCTGGGTGGAAGGCTTCCTTATGGGTAGAACACTAAATCCTGCATTTACAAAAAACGGGACTACTCAGTGCCACCCTTCAACTGGTTGGCAGCCGTGTCATTTGCATTTGGACATAAATTGCTTGCAACTGCATTAATTGGCGTAAGGTCCATTTCGCAGAGCAAGTATAGCTGAAACGACTATGTGGAAGAGGTATGAGACATGTGTGCTCTCTATTCCCAGATGTACAACCTCAAAAACCACACCCCTCAAACTTACCTGGCTACCAAAGAAACCTCCCTGCAAAGTTGGGGAAGACCCCTTTGTTTTGGACTCTATATCCCTTCTCCCCCATTAAAACTTTTCACCCCTGAGAACTGTACCAACCCAGCCTCGTGCATAAGATGTGGGTAGAGTCTTTGCAACAATTGAGTCCTTTTCTGTGCCAGGACCTGATTCGGTAAGGAAAGTTAAGCAAAAAAATTGAGTAAGTAGTCTCCTGGACAAAACCATGTTACGATGCAAGGGGAGCAAACTAGTTTTCTATTTTGCACATAAGATAAATACTGTCTGTTTTTTTCATGTAGAACTAAAGGGAG
Organism: Mixophyes fleayi; assembly: GCF_038048845.1. NCBI lineage: Eukaryota > Metazoa > Chordata > Amphibia > Anura > Limnodynastidae > Mixophyes > Mixophyes fleayi. The sequence continues at coordinate 329,732,351 of NC_134404.1, forward strand.
GGGGCCGCAATGAGATAGACATGGAGGGGACAATGGGGGAGATGGAGGGGGCAATGAGATATGGATGGGCTATAGGAGAGAGCTGGAGGGGGCAATGAGATATGGAGGGGCAATGGGAGAGAGTTGGAGGGGGCAACGTGATAGACATATGGAAGAGACGATGAGAGAGATAGGAGGGTAATAATAACACAGGTTATCTCTCTCTTTTTCGTGAATTATGACACTTTGCCCTTAATCTTAGATCATAGTGGCCCCCCTATCTTAAGTGCCCAGGCCCCCACAGCCTTAATCCAGCCCCGCCTTGCCCACTAGTGTTTTAAGAAGTTGTGACATTGGGAAGGAGCCAGAGCCATCAGGAAGTAGGGCTCACTGAGATCCTATTCCCCTGTATCCTGGTGGGCCAGTCCAACACCACATACAGCCTCATCATACCACGATGTAAGATCATAGTACAGGAGGAGGAAGTAGCATTCTGTATTGTACCTTACTGCTAAGAGGTAGTTTGTGAAACCAAGTCAGTGATTTCAGAATTAGAATGCACATTTGTAGCTACATCTGTCAACATCTTAAAATAATATTCAGGGACCCTTTGCTACCGAGGCAGTGCCTCTAAGTATGATGTATCTGATCTTACAATCCCTATCAAAACATGTTTACTAAACTTGGTTGTACTGTAATTTTGGCATTTTAAGTACTCGCCAATTGATACAAATTGGTAAATAGGGTCATTCTCTGGGACAAATCTTTTACCCTGGGACTGTCCCTGCACATTGGGCAATTGTGTAGCCCCATCAAGCCCATAGGCTTGAAAAGGGAGAGCTGCGTGCACCTAACAGTAGTGCACACAGCATTGCCCATGTATATTATGGTGATAGGAAGAGTTGGAGAGCAGCCAAGCACTGTCTAATATTATAGCCACGCCCCCATGCATGCTGGTCACGCCCACTGGTGGCGTGGTGTGGAAACCCACCTCTACAAATCCTGCGTTTGCCTCTGTAGCCAGTACATCTGCTACTATGTCCCCCGATAGAAAATTGCACACACAAAAGTTAGAGAACCTGTCTTCTAGGCACAGGGTAACCAGTGATTGTGCGCCTCATGCCTCTGTGATCTTACTGGTTCTTGATGCTTTGATACAGATCATTGTCGAATAGACTAAATGTATGATTTTCTAAAAGCGCTGTACTATCAATTATAGCCCAATAATAACTTAACAAGGAGAGAAATAAGACTGCGCTCGGTATATCCAATATTATATATGGTACCAGGTGCTTGGCTCTAAGCCCGCGCTCGGTAAACCCCATAATATAAATGGTAGCAGCAGTATGGCAATATAAATGCCTATATATGTATACAGAACAAAAAAAGACAGTTGTCAGCACTTATCCTTAACACTGATCCATGTGTCTCTAGCAATATGAAAACATGACGTATTAGTTTATATTTTGATCAAAACATTTAAGCCTGCATCCCATCATCAAGGGCACCTCATTATATGCAGGTCCTACACTGACCTATATGCTTTAAACACCATTAAAATGCAGTTAAAATCAGATGCGCTCACCTCCCAGGTATAGGGGTTTACATCTAGCAAGGGTTGGGTTGTGAGCCACACCCAAATGTGCCTTAAATAGCCTTGATTGCCTATGACATCATAGGCAATATAATAAAATATAATATAATATATAATATAATAACTTAAACCAACTATACTGTACACAGGTTGGTGAAAAGTGACAAATGAATGTGACATAAAATGGTAAAGAAAAATGTTTGCAGCTTCAGATGAAAACAATGGCTGCCTCCACTGTATGTAGCCACGTAATCTCTACCCCTTACCTATATAATTGTGGAAGCAGCAGGTAATCCCCACTCACAGAGCTCCATGTATGTGAGCACAGAAAACAAAGTGTGGTGAGTTAAAACACTATTAGTATTTGCAGACATAACTTGAATTGGCATTTTGTTGTCTAATAGAATGTATTACAATGAACTATACTCAACGTTCTAAACTAAGATAAAGGAAACGCAGCCCACCATCAGCTTTATAGGCTGTCATAGGGGAGCAGTGGGCTGGGAGTGAATTGGTTATTAGCTGTGTAGAGAACGTTACAGTCAGTGGACAGGGAGCTGTGTGTTCAGACAGGTGCTACTTCCAGTTCTCTTTATATCTGTATGACAGCAGCCTGCAATCTCTCTCTTATTACCCATCTCACAGTATGCTCATTCTGCACACTGCACGTTACATTCTGCTGTCTCCCGGCACCTGTCTAAGCCATTCTCCATTTCTCCACACAAGATTTCCTCTCTCAGGCTGCCTCTTTGTAGTGTTCACAGTAGCCTCCCCTCCAGTCCTTTTATTTCCAGCGAAACCCCTTGGATCAAGCTTCACACCCTCCTCCCCCCCCCTCCTCATCTCTCACATCCCCTGACTCTCACAGTAGCAGCTTCTTGCTCCTCTCCTCTCACTTTCCACCTTTTGCACCTCCTGTCCATCATCTTACCCTTCTCTGCACAAGGCTTTGGCACTGAGTGGCTTCCTTCTACAGCCTTCTCCAATAGATTTATTTATACATCCTACTATTCTTGAATGCAGTAGAAATACAAAATCAAACAATGCCTTTCCGTCCAGACAAGAGCCTGCACAGAGCGTGGAAATAAGAAGTGAGTACTGTGGATGTGTCTGCAAAATGAGTGAGTCGTGACTATCTAGGGCAGGCTTGGGCATCCAGTGCCTCCCTGGGGCTGGGCATTTTGGGGGTTTGTAATCCTAAAACTAGCTGAAGAGCTACAGGTTGCTGATCACCCAAATATGCAAAAATAATCGGAGCTGAAAAGAATCCAGTGAAAGATTTGTAGTTCTGCTATGTGATGTTTCTGCATGTGACAGTTCTCAGGTTGTTTTTTTTTTTGACTTGGTTAGCAAATGATATTTTCCATTTACACAGTGCTAGAATGTAAATACGTGCACTAAGCCTAGGAGAGGAGTGAAAATATGTTTCCATTTTAGAAAAGACCCTATGATTTAACTCTTTCAGTGCCTTGCAACCAAAGCCTTCCTTTACAAGTAGGCTTCAGTGCATTTCAGACCTCTGGCTTGTTGGTTCTCTGTAAAGCTGCTAATTGCTGATGGTATATAGGCAGTAAATGCTGTTATACCATATGGACAGCGCAGGAAGCCTTAGTGTGCATGATTTGCATTGTGGGAGGGTGTTCTTTGAATAATGAGCATCTGGAGTATTGGCTGAAATGTTCAGAATTTGGGGGAAAAAAAGGGAAACAGATTGCTGTGCTGCATGCAAATATACATACTTAATATTTACTATGTACATCTAGTCCTTTAATCAATATTTTTCAAATGCATAATATTCCCTTTTCCAAATGTGCTGAGCTAATCTATGCTAATGTACATTGGTTGGTGCTAGGAGCAGACACTTGTACAGTAATGTGAATATAAACTGGAATCGTGTTTGTCTAGTGTCTACAGGGGCTGAGAAGTGACATGCCGTGTTTAAGTATATATTGTCTTACAACCGAGTAAATAACTAGTAATCATGTATTATATATGTATGTGTGTGTATATATATATATATATATATATATATATATATATATATATATATATATATATAGATAGATATATATATAGATATAGATATAGATATAGATATAGATATATATATATATATATATATATTTCTGTGAAGTTGGGTAACTGCTGTAATATGCTGCCCAGCATTGGGATAAATATATACAGTGGCTGAAGATACACTAAATGGATCTATCTGGGTATATTGTTCATTCTTGATTAAGCCTGTAGTTAGTCTGTCTTATTTAAATCCTGTGTGCATAGAAAGTATGACAACTCCAGTACTTGGTATTATTACAGTGTACAGTATTATATTACATTACATGTGCATACGGGTGGACCTTAAGCAGCAAGACTTATCTCGTGCCTTATATAACTCATTTTAAATATTTGTATGGTATACACTATTAATCAGAAATATCATATTTTTAAAACATTATCAGATCTACCAAGAAACAGCCACTAGTTTAGACTTTTGCAGCAAGAATTAACATTTCGTGATTTTGGCTATTTTGCTGTCCACTAAAATTTGCATCCTGAGACAGCTGGGTCCCATCGCCTGATTATAGTCACATCCCTGTTGGCTGTTCAGTATCATCACTCAGGATATCTCTCCTTTACACACCATGTAGTGATGGAGAAGATGTGGAGGGCAGCAGGTGTATAGCAGCTGACAATCCATCACATCATTTCTGGTCCCGATCCACGAATGTGCCCAGAGAAAACAGACTCTTGTGCCCTTACTTAATGAGGAGAGCGAGAAAAGTGGAGCTTGTCACTGCATGAGTTAACTGGAAACGGTTCAGAGTCATGGTGATGCTTATTAGGTTAAACTGTGAATTTCCCCTTCCCTAATAGAATTGTACAGCATCGACAGTACTAGGTTCAAACACAAGTGAAGTCATTCTGTGCGGGTCATATGAATAGATCACACTGGGTGCCAGTGGAAGCAATATTCTACTGACCGTTATCCAACAAACCTTCTGATAGAGCTGCCTGGGAGCCAGAGCTAGCAATCATTCTGCAAGCTGCATAGTGTCACCACAAGACTATTTAAAGTGGACTTGTCACTGGATCCTAGCTTAGTTATTTTTTTCAACTTTACAACATAGTGCCTTGTGATCTATATAGTAAATAAATAAGTGATTTATGTTATCTTCCGGACTGGCTTCACACATCAGTAAAGTTCAGGCCTATGAGCTTGTGTTGTGCGTTCTGAAAACGGACTTGGAAGCAGATTTGGACTGTCAGAACAGAGTGCTTGCTCTGCTCTATAAATACTAACTGGCACGTTTGTCCTGACTGCTGGGAAGTTTGGACTTATGTTGCCACTTTAAAATGTTCCTAATAGGCTGCTGAGTCGAGTCTTGCCACCCGAATTAAAATTTGCCTCCCCTCTCAAGCCCCCAATGATGTGTGACCGTGTCCCATGTTTGTGTGTGCTTTCCAGTTGGACAATGTTGGGAGATATGACTTATGTAAATTGACCTGGGCGCACACACTTTCCCACAAGCCTTTGCTTTGCTTTGTGTCTTAGCGTTATCCTTAACATTCCGAGCCATTAACCATAAAGTACGATGGAATTCTATATAGAATGCTCGTTTATTTACACTGTGCACTATTCTACAGGGAAGTTTTGAGACTTCATGAATGCGCCGCCAGTGTTCTATTGAAACAAAGACAAAGTATGCGGTTTGTCCATGCTTTAAATAGTATTGTTCTATAATGTCCATGTGTACACGTCCTTATGGTTATAAATCATCATTGAAACTTACAAACTTTTATTCAGTACTAAGAGTTGGTGGTAACATGTTCTAATGGTGTTAGGGCCCAGGCTACAATCTTTTTCAACTTCACTCAATACATGTCTGCAATCTCCAGATCAAAAATGCATAAGTTAGAAACAACTTATTTTCCCCCAAAAGGCAGAAAACAAGTTATTGCAATATTCAACAAAGCAAATATATGGACGTCAACCTTAACCGTCTTCTTCTTGGACCCAAAGTTCTTTCTCTTTTATTCCTTTAAATATTATTAGTTATTTGGTCATTTTAATTATTTGGGCAGGTTTAAGCACTTTGTATGCAAATGTGTTTAAAAAGTGAGTAAAAACAATATTTGAAAACAATATAGATCAAGGACTGTGTATCGCTGAGCTGGATAATAATTGAATTTTTTTTTAAACTATTATACTCTCTTTCACTCGTCTGCAGCAGTTTGCCATGTTAGGAGGAAGGTTCTTCTTTGAGCAGGCAGAGAGTGATTGACAGACATTCAAACTTGCTCTGCTGAAAGGTGCTCTGTTGATTCCTTGATTCATACAGAGACAGACTGATCAATGTAGTCTCAAATTTTTGACCTGCTTGAGATATCATTGAGATATCGTCCTAAAGATGATGAAAGGGCTGTAACGGTGTCTGGGGGTAAAACTTTGCTTCTTTTTTTTTTTTTTTAACTGAGATGCATTGGAATGTCAGGGTCACAATAAATAATCTATTTAACTTAATAGTTCATATCTGAAAATTGAAACTTTGAAGTTTAGTGTGCCTAGGTAGATAAAGCATCCTTGCCGTCTCTCCTGGAATACCAGGGAAACTCCCGAAATAGTGGGTACTCCTGGACTCCCAAGAGAGTCTGGCAATCATCCTGAAGCTGGCCAGACTGAGACTCGGTAGACGGAACCCGGCATGGGGACATGACATGTGTCTTCCCACTAATCTCATTGTGGTGTTGTTATTATTACGTATCTACCAGAGCGAGCTCCGAAAAGTCTGCAACAATAAGAGGTGTTGGTGAGAACACATCACCATTTAGTCGCTGACTAACCAGCTACATAGACCTCATGATCACATGATGCTCACAATCATTTCTGAATCACTAGAAAGTGGACCTAAGCAGGGGAAATGACTCTAATCAGGAGGGCCACATGTGACTCCTGGGGTACCTCTTGCACACTACTCGTTTAGAGAGTATATGAGAAATATTAAGTAAAATCGCTTTACCTATGATGACAGAATCCATGGTTTGCCTAATAGGAAGCTGTAAGTGTCTAATACACTCACGTGCGCACACCTGTAGCACACACAAGTAGGGAAGGACATATAGGGGGGAATTCAATTGGCCGCGTTACTGAAAAAAGTAATGCGGATTGTGCACTATTACCGCTATTACTGTAATAATGCGCTTAAATACCGTTATTTCTGCTTGCAGCCCAGGGAGCTGTGAGCAGAAAGCCGGGTTGAATTTACCGTAATATCGGTAATATGTTTAACACTGCGCTACTTCGGGGGAATGGAATTCCCCCCGTAGGCTCCACGCAGATGCAGCCGAGCTGGGATGGAACCCGTGACACCTACATAACTTTCACAAACCATATAGTAGCCTGGATCTTGGTAACAGTATAGACCAAAGCACCCAGCACTCTACTGAAAGCAATTACCCCATATGCAATCAGTAATATTGATTTATTTCCATTCTTGAATATCAGCTTTTGCCGCCTGTTGATGCCATGGTGATGGTTTCTGAATTGTTCTTGTATGTAAGTTGCGTGTTTAAAAAGAGCGTGCAACTTGTATCCAAATCCCAGTGTATCTCAAGATACATTTTGGTTTTAATCTGGGTGTAAGTACACTCTGCCTATATAGTACTCGCCGTACGTAGACACACAGAACAGACTGCAGGATAAGCACATATGTAAATACAATTAAAGGTCATATCAAAAAGCATAAAACCTTTGTTTGATCATAAAATAACAACTCTTAACAGTATAATCATTTCTCTAAATATTTATTTTCAATATTATTAGAATAATTGTCATTATTTTTTATTACATTACTTACATAAATAAAGATGATTTCAATCCATAATGTACATACAATGCGTTTTTAATAGTAATTCTTAGTTACATACATTTGTCCTGTGATAGCTACTGATAGGCATACATGTAATTTTTAATTCAAAGACTACACCGTGCCAGTCATCACTATCACCTGCTCTTACACCTGCTCTGTAGTACAAATGGTACAGTGAAAACAAGCGTACTTATGACAAACACAGGATCTGAATCATGTCTGAACGCCCTCAGAGCAAGCTTACTGTATGTGGTCTATGTTAATCCGCCCCTTCCCTCCCCCGTTGTGCCTCTCAAGATGTCTATAACCACTCCCTCCCACACACACATACTTGCCAACCAGGCGCGGGCTGGCAGATTTCAGGCAGGGGGGCGCACAGGCGGCTGCATCACATGACATGCGATGCGGCCTTCCCGTGGCATCCTGCATCCCTGTTAGCGGTGAGACTGAGCGGCCCAGGGGACCGATGCCCCCCGGCCCAGCCCGCCCCTGTTGCCAACTTTGGCAAGCTGGGATCCGGGAAATCGGGGTGTGGGGGTGTGGCTATGAGAATTGGGCCATTTGGCCCCGCCCCCTAAGTGACATCACACTTTTAAAGCCTATTGCAGCAGGAGGCGAGGCCATGATGATGCGTGATTTGCATCCTAAGCCCCACCCCCCACCTCTTAAGTAATGAGGGGACCAGGAACCGGGAGGTTGCCCTGCTCATGGCAGTCCGGGAGGACTCCCAGAAATTCGGGAGTCTCCCGGACATTCGGGGAGAATAGGCAACCGTGCCCACACACACTCCCCATCTAACTAGGTAAGGGGACAAAAATTGTTTTTACACAATGTCAAGCAGATCACTTTATTTTTGGGATGCGGGTTGGACGCTTTCACAGGAATCTGCAGAACATGCACTGACCGTCCTATTCTTTCTATTTCTTTTTAAACAGAACTTTTTTTAAATGAAAAATAATTTTCAGGTCACTCTCAACAACAACATGACCAAATATTGTTTTCTGGTTTAGTTTCAGTTCACAAGCTCATTAGACAGATTTTCACTTCAGGTGACCTGGAGCACGGCAGAATGCCTCATGCCTCACACCTCATGCCTCAGTGATGTCACTGGTTCCTACTGAATTGATAGACTGAATGTTTTTCAGCCTGCAAAATGACAGCCTCCGCTGTGCATGGTTGAAGAGTGCACTTGATGCCCAGTTTGACTCATCTGTATATTTATCAAAAAAGGTTTAAAAACATATTAGATGAGATGTTCACATCAGGGTTGCAAAACAAATGTTAAGTAAAATTCAGACCCTCTCCTGGCCGGTGGTAATCACGATTACCACCATTCCGACACTGTGGAATCCTACACTTAAATTCCGAAGCTGTGAAAAAATGATTGAATTATAATCAGACTTACCTCCATACCGACATTGTAGATGTCCGATCGCAGCAGGATGCTGACCGCAAGTGATTCCGACTACTGAGATCACTAGACTTTGATGTCAATGCAACCTCTATCACCTTTAACTTAAAGTGGCAATGTCGGATTAAGTGTTTAAACACTTAACCTGCGGGGTCCTGACATTGCCGCTTTAAATTAAAAGTGATAGGGATCGCAATGACGTCAAAGTCTAGTCACTTGCGGTCAGCATCCTGCTGCGATCGGAGAGGTAAGTCTGATTATAATTCAATCGTTTTTTTACAGCTCCGGAGTTTTAAATGTAGGATTCCTTGGTGTCGGAATTTTCCACACCGTCAAATCATACCTAACCCCTCCTGGCACTACAAACAATGACAGAGAGGGTAAATGAATGATTTTTAGACTGTGTAGGGTTGTGAATTCCTTACTTACAATCCCACAGTCCCTGTTGCTGTAGATACTGATTCTAATTTCCATTCTGCACAAAATTAGACGAAGCATAATAATGTGTCAGGAAAAACTTCCAGCCGTCAGCAAGTTTTAGGAATATTTGTCAGTAAAACATATTTTTTGTGGATTGGCAACCATGGTTTGTACGTGCTCTTGTTATAAATCTCCTGTAGTAGAGAGTCCCTGTGACTGTTCTGAAATAGTATTACCATATATTTGATATTATCCAGGGGTCCTTAGCTAATTTTATACTTATCTGCTCTACCGGACTGTCCAGGGGACACTCGAATTTCTGATAATTTTTACAGACTCCCAGATGAGCAGGCCGACCACTTTCTAGTGAAGTGGGCGGAACACGGGGCATCGGCAGGGGCGGGCTGGGTAGGGGGGCATCGCCCCCCCCCGGGCCGCTAAGCCTGACAGGTGTTTGGGCCGTCCGCCCATCCCCGTTGAATACAATATTTAATGAATATTACAAGCGACCGCATCGCGTGTCATGTGATGCGGCCGCCTGTGCGCCTGAACTTTGCCAGCCCGCGCCTGGGCATCAGTGATGCCATCTCGTCGTAATTTGGGTCATGTTGGCCCTGCACTTTACTCTTGATGTCTCCACTGGGAACTCCTGGAGGGATGGGCTCTAAAAATGACAAGTTTGGCTTTTTGTAGATTAATTGTGTAATATACCTTCCAATATTACTCACTTTCCAGACTTTTCAGTCACACCTGATCCACCCCAAAAACAGTCCTAAGGGCCGATTCAATTGTCAGTATAGCACATCGTTAAACAATTGTAACGCTATTTTCTGTCATTTCGGAGCGCGATGATGTTCCCCTCAATTCAATTGCAAATCTAACCTTCCTTTTTTTTTTGCGGGTTAGAGCCTCATATTAAGGGATAGGCTAAAGCTAAAGGGAGCAATTAAATTCTATTTTAACCCGGCGATGTAAACTGTAAAATAAGCAGTTTTATCTCTCACCTCACCTGCCCGGGTAAAATAATGTAAACCCCCAAAAAGTAATGAAATTAAAAAAGTATGTATTGAAAATCTGAAAATTTATTGTTTTTTTTTAAATAAAATTACAAAGAACTGAAAAAAAAAAGCATTATAAAACATGTAAATATTGTTTCCAAAGATTGCAAATCCCCCCTGTTATGTATATATGTTTGTGGTAATATATTTTAGGGTATTTTTGGTACCACTATAACTGGAAATTACTGTAGTGTAATTACAATATAATAAAAAATGGGTAGTTTAATGTAATGCAATTTAAATTTTCACTACAAATAGTTGCTAGATCCCAAGGGAATCACCAGAAAGCCCGGAGATGACAGTGATGTTGCCGGAGATTTTTGTTATAGCTTCAACATGGCCGCCTTAAGCCCTCCCCTCTCCTCCCATAACATTCGCATTCACCAATGCTTTACGCACGGGGGAGGCATTTATAGTTTTGGAATTGAATTGCACTATTTAGAGCGTGATAATGGCCGCAGCTTCAGAGCAAATGCAGAGCGGTATTTTTGTTTACTTTAACCGCAGCGTTAGAATAATATTACCGGATCAATTTAATCGTCCCCCTAAAGCGTTAGACTCTGCTCTTCCCTAAATTGTGAAGCCTGACCCCTTTTTGGCAAAGAAAGTCAGAGATGTTGGTGGGTGTGGGAGATTATTATAAAGGAGACTAGGATATAGATGAAGCAGATTTTGTGGGGATAAACGGAAAAGTCCACCAACCACTGAAGTACGATGGATGCGCCAGATCAAGCCGCAGTTATCTCACGCCTCCATTGTCTTTCAAAGGTAGTGGAGTTTGGGTTAAGTGCGATCAGCCCACCATGTGACAGGCGCTTAATCACGTCATTCGTGATTGCTTTATCTGTGTATAGATTTCCTTTAATAATTGGATAATGGGTACAGGACATTTTACAAGCTTATTATATTAGCAGGATTTCGTGGACAGATGGTCTATTTGTGCAGTGGATATTATAAGCCAAAAACTGTATTTAATTAGAAAAAAATATATATTCTTAATTACTTTTTGGTTTCTCTTAGTGGCGGCTCCTGATTTACTGGACCCAAAATCAGCTACTCAGAACAGCAAACCAAGGCTCTCCTTTTCTGCCAAACCCAACCTATTGTCCACTCGGGAGGTGAGGGACATAACAGTGAATGTGATGAAATGGAAAACGGTATCTACAGTTTTTCTGGTGGTGGTCCTCTATTTAATCATCGGAGCCACCGTCTTCAAAGCCCTGGAACAGCCGCACGAGACTTCACAGAGGACCACCATCCTGATACAGAAGCATAACTTTGTTTCGGACCATTCTTGCGTGAATACGACCGAGCTGGACGAATTTATACAGGTAATGTTCTCAGTTCGTTGTCCCGTTTGGGATTTTACGGAGATCTGCAATGTTGATGGTCAGCAGTGTGAAATATGCAGTAACATGTAGATTTGGGGAGGTCCTGGCCGAAGAACCCTTGGTTAGTGCAGAAATGTCTGTAAATAACCGAAAACAAGTTGTGTTATTGTGGTTTTTTTTTGTAATAATGTTACGAAAATTGCATTTCTGTACAAGACTTTTGTAACTTTGCATTGTAACATAAAAAACACAGAAATATGTGTAAGGACCTTAAGATGTGGGTATTGAAATCAGGTTTTTAACCATACTTGACAGATCAGTCGGTAAGTGCAGAGAGGTGTGGAAATGCGATTGTGTCACCTTGGCCCCACCCCTCTGTGCGCATTGCCGCAATTTGCTGCATCACGCAGCGGGACGTTGATTATGTTGATGTTGACGTTGTGTAAAAAAAGAAAACATTTACCCATAATGCAATATTTAAATATCTGTGTCGGCAAGTAAGCCTTATTTACCTATATTATATTTCCAATAAAAATGAATGACATGACACCACTATGTAGAGTACATAGTACAGTAGGCTGCAGTGCAGCTTTCAGACGCATTAATGAATTTAGGTCTAATTACCCTTGCTTTAATAAGTGAGTTTTTGAGGGCTTAAAGGAGTAGCCAACAGGTGAAGTGTCGGGCGTGCAGTGTATTAATCCTCCTGGAAGTACAATTCGCGCATATACTGCCTCAATTATCTGTTGACCATGATATCTAATCTCTTAAATGTTTTTATTCCAACAGACTGTGGATTGGGCTGTGTAATCATGGGCTGTGGAACAAACATTGCAATTACAGAGTGATACTAAATACCCCATTCATACTGCGCCAAAAACCCCGTTTTTTTCCGGGGCAAGCCCAGACGACCCGGGTCGAGGTGCAATATGAATGTTGTCAGGTCTGATGACCCGGGTATTAGACCCTGGACTTTTGGTGGGGTAATTCCCGGGTCCGATCCGGGTCAAAAAAACACATCACAAGAGGAGCCAATCAGAGCTCCTCTTGTGATGTTGCCATGGAGACCTGAGCCTCTGTCCCCCGGCAATATCCTGGGTTCATATACCCGGGATATTTGCGGGGCGGCAGTATGGAAGCGGTATAAGTTTCATCAGGCTAAATGCTATATGTGACCATCCTGAGACATTAATGATCATATGTTATATATAATAAATAATATGTTTCGCTGCTTATTTATTTTGTAACTTTCCTGATATGAGAATCTGGCCCTTTGAGACCCCCTCCCATCTCCCCAGCCTACAGGACTGACCTGTGATAACTTGGTTGGTTTGGAGATATGTGTCACCGAAAAATTCCATTTCACAATCTCTGATTGCTCAAAATGTTGACGGCGCAGGACAAATCCATAGATAGCAGCGTTTGTGGAGGAGCAGAGGGTTGTACAGGCAGAGGAATGGGGTTCCTAGGAAAGTACGGAGCAGGCGGAATCGCTGTACCTTGATTTTCAGAAACTAGTTAGATTCAGCAATCGTGAATACTGTCATGAGATAGAGAGGTGAATAGGAATTTTTAGGTGCATCCCTTGCTGTGTGGAGGGGTGCACTCCAATTTCAGCAATCAGGCTTGATTTCTGCCCCAACTCTTTGGGCCTTTTTTTTTTTTTTTTTTTTTTAAATAAACTATTTTTATTAGGTTTTAAATAAGGAGATGCAAGATAACAGAACAAATAAAGGAACGTTGATTTATCAGTTTCCAAGTGATACATACTGAATTAGGCATGGTCATTGTTACCATGGGAGGTAGAGGGGGTAAGACGGAAAAGAGGGACAGCGAAATAGAGGAGAGAAGGGGATAAGGGGAAGTCACTGTTCGCCAAGGTTTTTAGAGATGTGAGGATGCAAAATGAGAGAGGTACTCATGGAGGGGGCATCGAAATTAGAAAGACGTTTTTTGGGCCTCATTATATACCTTTTAATGGGACCTGTTTTCCCCTCCAAGTTGCATACAAGCACAATTTCAGGCTCACTCTGAGCAATGTAATGAAAAGCTTTACGCTCAAAATTGCCACCTGTAATTATCATTGTCGCTTCCTTGTATGGTACCACTGATTCCATAGCGCCTTACATAATTGACATTAATGGCATACACGGAAATAGCAAGCATAATAACAGGTACGTGGGAACAATTGAGCAGAATAATAAATGCATTGATGAAATTAACAGAACAGATCATACGGCGTAACTAATAATACATAAAATTCAGCATCGCACATGACAGAGACATATGTGGTAGATGGATAGAGAACAAACATGAGACAGAAGGTGAGGAGCCTGCCTGGGAGAGCTTACATTCTAGAGGAAGGGGGAAGTTTTGTATGGATGACGGGGCAGTGTGGAGAGAGACATGGAGAACAATAAGCAGTGGTGGAACAGTTTGTTATGGCACTAAGACATAAATCAAAATAAACCCAACAATACCTTTAGATAAAAACAAAAAAGATTATTTTATTTAAAGGGGTGATCCTAAAATATAAGGAGGCTGGACTTTAATGTGACGTTTACACTTGTGAGGTGTACCTGTGAGCTTCTTACGCCTCTACACTAGTTTGCGGTCTTCCACGCTCACTGGTGCAAAACCAAAGCATTTTATTTTATCACGACACTCCACTGACAGTTTGTTAAGACTACGAAAGCCACCCCATGCTTCCTTTGTGACAAATACAGCAAAACATAGATATCAATATCACTAATACCAGTAATCTTGGTGGAGGAGCAAAGTATGTATTCTGTAATGCAGATTTGTAATGTGAGATTTGGGTGGGGGGTTCTTGGAAAATTAGGGTACACATGAGATCCTGCTACATGACAATATTATTAGCTGGAGAATTAGCTTCATGTATTAATTAACATTTGTTTGTATTGCACCAGCATACTTTGTAACGCTTTATATTTGGGAACAAACGCGAAAATAGAACAAGACTGGATATCAACAAAGCAATACAAAGGTTACAATCTGTAGGAAAATAGGAGTTTCAGTCCAGCCACATTGCGATTATTATTATTATTATTATTATTATTATTATTATTATTATTATTATTATTATCATTTATTTATATAGTGCAAGTATATTCCATAGCGCTTTACAATTGGGAACAGCAGAGTAATAAAACGACACTGGGTATTAAAGACAGACAGAGAGCTAAGAGGGCCCTGCTTGCAAAATTAAAATCTTTGGGACAATAGGAGTTTGATACATGAGAGTAAGTGCTACATATTGCATATTGGGCCAGCCAGAATGCAAAGGAAGAAAGTGCTTCGTGGGCTCTATGATCCAGTCACACAGCGATGTTAGTCAAGAGGTCAGCGGCCAGAGGGTTGATTGAGAATAGAAAGAACACATATGTAGAGGGTGGTATGGTAATAGGATACCCTAGAGAAGTTAAGAGGGTGGTTGAGGAATTTGATAAACTAGGGCCTGATTCGTTAATGATCTTAAATTAAGAAGTTTCTTATTTAAGTCTCCTGGACAAAGCCATGTTACAATGCATGGGGTGCAAATTAGTCTTCTGTTTTGCACATAAGTTAAATACTGACTGTTTTTTCATGTAGCACACAAATACTTGATAGCTTATTTGTACACTGAAATTTAAAGTTGATATTTGTGTGCTACATGAAAAAACAGTCAGTATTTAACTTATGTGCAAAACAGAATACTAATTTGCACCCCTTGCATTGTAACATGGTTTTGTCCAGGAGACTGAAATAAGAAGTTTCTCAAGTTAAGATCCTTAATGAATCAGGCCCCTAGTCTGAACAGGTGGGTTTTCAGAAAATGCTTGAAGGTTTGAAGGCTAGCGGAAATTCTTGTTGTGCGAGGGAGGGCATTTAATAAAGTGGATGCAGCCCAAAATAAGTCCTTAAACCGGGACTGGGAGTAGGTGATGGGTGGGGAAGAGGGACGGAGATCTTGTGCAGAACGCAAGTGTCTAGTTGGGTGATATTTTGAGACAAGTGAAGAGATGTATGTTGTTGCAGTTTTGTTGATGGCCTTGTTTGCTAGTAAAATTATTTTATATTGAATGTGTGAAAATAAAAGGGCAAACAATGTAGAGACTGACAGAGGGGAGTAGTGTCACATTTCTGTGCTAACAGCTGGAATCAGTAAAGACAGCTATGGAGCCCGGAGTATGATGAAAAATATAACAGTGTTATTGAACAACCTTAATTCAAAATAGTGCAGGGAAGGTACAGGCCAGTTATAGCTGAGGATAAACAATGAATATCTGGGTGTGGCTGGAAACTGGTAAGTAGCAGAAAATACTACAACAGGCACAGGTGAACTAGCTGAGTGAGATGAATAGCCAGCATCAGGGATGACAGCTAGCATGTGCATGAAGTCCAAGGGAACAAGAACAATAACAACAATGACCAGAAAGTTGCACTGTGGAAATCAGGTATAAGTAGGCAGAGACACAGGTGCTTTAATTACCCAGGAAGAAGGTTAACTCCTTCCTGGTAAAGGGAAAATGACAATAGCAGCACCACTGAAGAGAGAGAGAGGTACTGCAGGGCTGGTGTAAAATAAAGACAAAGTCCAGAGATAGTCCAGCAGACAGGAGCTACAAAGGCAGAACAACATCCCCATGGGCGATGCTGAGGTAAAGCTGGAGACTGATCCTGAACAGTAGTAGTGGAAGAATGATTTTCAAGGAAAATCATTCTAGTTTCTGTGTGCAAAATAGACTGTAGGGGTGAGAGTCTGGTTTCGGGAAGTCCAATAAGGATGGTTTTACAATAGTCATTGCGGAAAATGATAAGTGCATGAATTAAAGTTTTTGCAGTGTTGTGTGTGAGATATGTGCGTATTCTAGAAATGTATTTTATATGTATGTAACAGAATTAGATACAGATTGGATGTGGTGATGATACTGAAATGCAAAGAAGCTTGTTAGTTTTCCAAGAGAAGTGCTATAGATAGGGAAGAGCAGAGGGCCTAGGAATGTACTTTGTGGTACTCCAACTGATAAAGGAAGCGAAGAGGAGGTGGATCCAGAGAAACAAATAATGAAAAGTGATGAGAAAGGGTGGATGAGAACCAGGATAGGACAGGGTGCTGAATACCTAGGCATTGGAGCATTGTATGAGAAGAGAGTGGTCAACAGTGTCAAATGTAGCAGACAGATCCAGAAGAAGTGGAAGTGAGTAATGGCATTTAGAGTTAGCAGTGATCAAATCATTGAAAACCTTAGTCAGTGCAGTCTCTGTGGAGTGTTGGGAATGAGAGCCTAACAAAGAGGATCCAATAGATTGTATAGGGAAAGAAAGCGTGTGAGGCGAGCGTAGGCAATTCGCTCAAGAAGTTTGGAGGGGCATGGGGGCTGAGAGATGGGGTAGTAATTAGAGAAAGTGTTTAGGACAGAATATAGCTTTTTCATAATAGGAAAGATCACTGAATGTTTAAATAATGACGGAAAAGGTACCAGTAGTGAGAGAGGGATTAAAGATATTGATAACATCACACAGGGATCGACTGATTAGTGAAAGTATGGGATCAAGAGGACAGGTAGTAGAGTAGGAAGTTAAGAAGAGAGTAAATATTTCATCAGCTTTTGTGGGATCAATGGGTGTAGGGAGGGAAATATCTTATCAATCATGACCTTGAAGTAGGAAGAAAGATCTTGCACTGATAGTAGTTGGAGGGTTTTGGGAAAGAGGATTGAGAAGAGATTTAAATGTGTTAAAAAAGCATTTGGGGTTTGGAGGCAAGATGAGAGATTGGAAGTGTGTTCATTTTGCAGTGTCCAGAGCATTTTGATAGGAGTGATAGATAGCAATATATGCAAGGCAATTATTAAAGGTACAAGATTTATGCCAATGATGTTTTACTTTGCAAAAAAGTTTTTGGAGATGTTGTGTTTCTGGCAACTGAGTCGACATGGAGTGTAAAGAGTTGCTGAAGCCACTTAATCAAAGGCTCTTAAATGGGTTTGGTGAACATGTTGTAATGCCATATTAGGAGAGGAGATGTAGAAATTGGGGAGAGAAGTTGCTTCAGACAGATAGAAAGCTGTTGAAAATTACTAGAGTTAAGATATCTGCCGAGATGAGGAAGGTTGGTAGAGTTAGCAGATAGGTTAAAGTACTGGTGAAGAGTTTGTAGCTGATAAGGGGATGATCTGAGAGGGGGAAAGGAGTGTTAAGGAAATCAGAAACTAAGCATAGTCTAGAGAAAACAAGATCAAGGCAGGGGCCATGAGTAGAGGAGTCAGTCCACGGAGAGAGGCCGAGGGAGGAAGTTAAAGAAAATAAATTAGAGGCACAAGTATAATGTGGATTATCAATGGGGATGTTGAAATCACCCATAATGAGGATGAGAATGTCAGAGTATAAGAAATGGGGAAGCCAGGTGGAGAAATGTTCAAAAAATTGTTGATGTTGTCCAGGGGGGCAAGAATAGGTTGAAAATCCTTACAGCATGTACTTCAAAAGATATGAATGTGAGTGATTGGACATAGTACTGGGAATGTGCACTGTGGGGAGAGAAGTAGTCCAACCCAACCTCCTTGTCTGCCCTCTGGTCTGGAGGTCTGGGTGAAGTGGAGGCCACCATTTGAAAGGACTATAGGTGAGGCAGTGTCTGATTGTGTGAGCCATGATTCTGTTATTGCCAGAAGGTTGAGGTTGTTTGAGAGGAAGAGGTCTTATATGGAGTTAAGTTTGTTACAAAAAGAGCGTGCATTCCATTTGTCAGGATTCACATTCATATGAGTCCTGATCTATTAAATTGGCACCTCTAATTTGTCAAGAAACTACTCCTCTCTAACTTTAACCTGTCACACACCGTACTCCGTGCACTTGTGACTTGGAAAATACTGTAAGGAGCCATACAGAATTCCAGCACTCAAGTTTTCACTCACCCATCCCCTAGGCTACAGATCTAACTGGATCCCTTCCCCATCACAGGTACTAACATCCATACACACCTAAGCTGCCATCATCTACTGTATAAGGCCAGTAGAAGCCTGTAACTTAATTACTCAATTGTGTACACTCTGATAGCTAAAAAGGTGACACTTCCAAACTTGCATTTAAAGGGTGAACACAAAGGGCCCCAAGCAATCTATCTCTTCTAAATAAGCTATGGATTTGTTTAGAGCAATAAGGACATCAACATATTAAATTGAAATTTAATATACAAAAAAGGGTACAACTCTTACAGTATATATAAACAATAAATATGACCTATAACATACAGCAAAAACAATTATGAAATAAAAGGAGAAATATACAGAAAATAAACTTACATATGAGTTACATATTCGGCGCCTGGGACTGGCAGGAAGGATGTACATCTTACAATTTGATTGTTTTGCCAAAGACTGAAAGACTGTTTTCGTATTCACTCTAAAGGGAACATGTTGGGTATGTTGGGGTGTAGACATTTTGGGATTCCCCACACTAAGTATGCTGCAACTCTTATCCTTCCCTAATATAAACCTCATCTCATTGTAATGTATACTTCTCATCTGTGCAACTGTATTTTTTTAAGTATGTACAGCAACTGCTTCAATTCTTATCCTCTAAATTTAAAATTAACTGCTGATGTATTATCAAGTTCAGGTCTCCCCCCCCCCCCCCCCCCCACACCCACACATCTCCCACATCTATCATACACATTTATCTTATTCAGAACACTAGAGATATCCAGCTAACCTCAAACACATCACCTGTCTCACAGTCCTTTAAATGTCATATAAAAGCACTTAGTAGGGCTCTGTGATTCGGTCACACAGCACTGTTTGGGGGACAGAAGGTTGAGTATGTAAAGTGAATAAATGTAAGTTTTGCATGAAATGTGCATGGGTTATAATCAGGTAGAATAGCCCTGGGCATTTAAGAAGGTGGTTCAAAAAATGTAACGAGTGTGGATTTTGGAGTATGGTTGGTGCAGTTTTGTTAATAGCTTTTTATGTTTGTTGAAATATTTTATATTAGATTCTGTAAAGTACAGGCAACCAATGAAAAGACTGGCAGAGAGAGAAGCAGCAGTAGACAAAATGGAAAAAGATTCTGCTGCTAATTAACATTTATTTATATAGCACCATCATATTCCGGAGCGCTTTGCAAATCAACCAATCAAAATTTAAGGGGTGGAAGTCTAGATAGGAGATGACCAGTAAGGAGGTAAGGGTAATAACCAATGTGGTCGATTATGAGTGCATAAATTCATGACCAGACCAACTTTTGCATCTGTAAAATGTGGGTGTAACGGGGGTTAATCAAAACAAAACCACCTTTCTATCTAAAAATGAGTAAGACCCCAAAGATCTGCCTCTTACTCACTATTATAAACAAAATGCTGCCACCACTAAGAGCTGACCAGTTACTCCAACTTAAAGAAAAGGCAATCACATCCAAATATTGAAAAAGTACTGTAAACCAAACAACAATTCCCAAATAATTGCATCATGATAAAAAAACAAGACTATTTCACATGCTCGTTTAAGAGCACAAATACAGAGTATTATTAATGTGATTTAACATGGCAAGAAACTTACAATGCTTAGAACAAATTCATATAAAGAAATATAAATGTAAAACACTTTTTTAAATAAAACACAGACGCAGCAGAGCTAGACTTGTGTCACTCACCGGACTGTGAGTGCTTCTTCCCGGACATTTAGGAACCGTGGCCGTCCTCCATCCTGAGGGACTGCGCATGCGCAGCCCTTTCTATACCTCCAGTGTATGTTCCTTTAACTTAATTGGCAGATCAGGCAACCTCCCTATATTAAGCACCTGTGGTCATCACCACATTGCCTGATCTTGGAGTCTCATTCCCCATGAGTCTCTGAAGGTGTTCCTGTGTTTCCTTGTTTATTCAGCCCTGCTGATTCCTGTGGTTTCCAAACCACTTCTACCTCTGTGGTTTCCAAACCACTTCTGCTACTGTGGTTCCCATACCACTTCTACCATCTACTGTATCATCGTGACTGTGAGCTGATTCCTATCCGCTGCCTCCGTGCACTACAGTCTTCTAATCACTTCAACTCTACCATGTATCATTGGGACTGTTAGCTGATGCCTATCCGCTGCCTCCGTGCATTACAGGCTTCAACCACATCCACTCACCTGTTCATGATTGTGACTGCCAGCATTCCTACCCGCTGCCTCCGTGCACTACAGTCTTCAACCTGCAACCCGTCCGTGTTTCATCGTGACTGTTTAGCTGATTCCTATCCGCTGCCTCTGTGCGCTTCAGTCTTCAGTCCTTGTCTACTCTACCGTGTTTCCTTGAGTCTGCCGCCACTATTGCTACCCGCTACTCTCCGTGATCATCTGTTCCAGTTCAACTCTGCTCCGGTGTCCCATCGTTACTGCACCTGCTGGTTGCTATTGGTTACCTCCGTGTTCCCGCAGAGACCCGCTGCTGTTACTTCTCAGCGCTACTCATCCATCTACTGCTGATCCGCTCTCCACGCCTTCCTGTGTTCCCTGCTGGTCTACCTACCTGTGCGCTGCACCTGCTAGACTCCTGCTTCACCCATCCAGGGACTTGTATCCTGCTGGCCTCCTGCCCTTCAGGTATCTCTGCACTCCTGTCTGACTGCCTTCTCCTGAACCACGGTATGCATACTTCCCATTGACTGTGCTGTGTATTGCATACCTTGCTGGACTGTGTTGGTTCTCCTCTGGAGTGTACTATCCGCTGAGTCTATTGCCATCATTGACTGTGTTGGTTCTCCTCTGGAGTGTACTATCCGCTGAGTCTATTGCCATCATTGACTGTGTTGGTTCTCCTCTGGAGTGTACTATCTGCTGACTCTACTGCCACCATTGACTGTGTTATCTCATGCCGGATTACTTCAAGAGACTTTCTATATTGGCAGTGTTGTTCAGTCATTTATACATTTATATTGTGCATATTACTGTGGATCAAAGTCAAGGTGCCCGTGTATATATTGTGTTGCAGTCTCTCCCCGTGCACCTCCTCACATATATATTCAGTAGTACAACTTGCTAGTGGCAGACCACTGACTCCTGTTTACAGTTTCACCTGTTCCAGTATCCTCTCACATAGCAGTGGTACAACTTGCTAACGCAGACCACTGACTCCCCGGATACCTCCACTTGGATTCCATTCCTTCACTCAGACAGCGGTACAACTTGCTAAACGCAGACCGCTGACTCTCATCACCCCCTCGTTTCTGTTGGACATTCCTCCTCACTATAGCAGTGGTACAACTTGCTACCGCAGACCACTGACTACCTTCACGTGTCCTTTGTCCATACAGTTCCTCGTGTATTACTACCTCCATATTGCCAGTGCTGCTAGTCATAGACTTTCCTGAGCATCTCATCATCTGCTATTTCCTGTTCCGTGATCACCCTGCTACCAGAGTACCATATTACCACCTATACTGCTCTGGTAAGCCTATCACCTGGTGATCCCTGGGTAAAGACTCCTAGTGCCCGTGACAACTTGCTTAATTTCTAGTGTAATATGTGGCCTGGGGAAAGGCTAGTAAAATTTGAAAAATTTCTCAACAGCAGGTAATTATCGGAAATGACAATTTTCAATATAATGTCACTGCATTTTTAAACATTTTTCCCTCACTCTAAATTCCCTCCTCCCTCTGTGACATAGGAGAAGGTTAGTACTCAAGTTTATGCCCTTTTTTGTTTCAGAACATTTCTTTTCATTGGCTCAAAATATATCATAACTCCCTTCTGCAAATACCAGAAATATGAATAGATATCTAACATAATTAATTTATGATGATGGACTATGAAGACATAAATGCTGACACTTGCCATATTTTGCATTAAATTACATTCAACATGCTCAGACATGCCTAGATGTGCCAGAGAACACAAGTGTATGCAATTCATATTTGAGCGCAAGGGATAATTGAGAAAGGCTAAGATTTCATTGGTGGAACAGAGAGAGGAATGGGCATATGCACGTAGTCAATGTACAGTAAGGGCGTGCCAAGCTCGAGCGCATGCAGTAGCGTCTGATTCAAGCTTTGGGTATTTCTAAGGTACGTGTTGTTCAGTCGAATCACTTGCGCAACCTACAGGTCGGGTGTAAGTGCCAAGTGATACTGATGACGGTCACGTATACATGCTAGAACATGTGTTTGCAATCAGGAGAAACTGTAAAAATGCATTTTATGTACAGGAGACATTAATAACATCCTGATTAATGTGTTTCATGGGAAAATATAACACGTTTTTTTTTAATTAATCACTATGGGCCTGATTCATTAAGGAAAGTTAAGTAAAAAAAAATGAGTAAGTAGTCTCTTGGACAAAACCATGCTACAATGCAAGGGGTGCAAATTAGTTTTCTATTTTGCACATAAGTTAAATACTGACTGTTTTTTCATGTAGCACACAAATATCAACTTTAAATTTCAGTGTACAAATAAGCTATCAAGTGTTTGTGTGCTACATGAAAAAAACTGACAGTATTTAACTTATGTGCAAAATGGAAAACTAATTTGCACCCCTTGCATTGTAACATGGTTTTGTCCAGGAGACTACTTGGTCAATTTTTTTTTACTTAACTTTCCTTACTGAATCAGGCCCTATATTATTAACAGGTGACCATAATTGAATATTTTCTGTGCATTTTCCGGGGACTTTATATTCCACATATGTATTGGGCGTATCCTGCAATGTAATTTGTCTGTCAGAGCAGAGCGGACCTAGACCCGTATTCAACAATAGATGTTTCATCAGATGTGCTTGTAATTGAATACCGATGTGTGGATGCCTGTGTTTAAAATAAAAAAAAAAAAAAGGCACATTACGTTCGTTTTGCATGCCTTAATGACTCAGGCCCATGATGTTTCTAGACCTTCCTGCTTCTATGCCATTTGACGTATTTGATCAAGCAAGATGATCCAACTATGAATCTAAACAGGGGTCTTCCCCAACATGCATGTAGATGACTTGTTGGTGATCCGTTTTGCTTCTCATAAGGAATATATACAGGTTGGTCTTGAAACTAAGCTGATAGTTCTAGCAAAGGTTCAGCCTATCTAACATATACTATTCTGGAATGCTTCCCAAATTAATACCAGGAACTTAAAGACAACCTGACAAAAAACAGACATTGAGACAGGAAGTGGAAGTGCCCAAATTGCAGCAGCGGAGAGCACATGTGAATGGGCCACATCAAATACTTGAACATTCTCTTTGGCCAGATATGCTGCTGTCACGTATTCCTGCCATTCATGATAGATTGTGCAATTTGGCTGGGTATTTCCATCCCCTATAAATAACTTGCTAGAATAATTTTACTATGATCCTATTTTACAAGTTTTGTGCTCAGTCTCAGGTGCAGTTTTATAGTGAGATCATGAGCACCAACCGTAGCTATATAACATGAATGTGATTTATTATTTGTTCTCTGGACTGAGGAGAGATCAGCGATAGTTTTAGACCGAGCTAAGAAAGTTTCAGTGTCTGCTTGAGTAATAAATTATATAGCAAAGCTTTTTTATATGTCTTGTCTGACAAATGCAATTTAAAGATAAACTATCATGTTCCATCTATACTTGGGGTCAAGCGTGACTGTTCCACAGCTCTCTTTATAGTAAATTAGAAGAATAATGAAACAAGGATGAGAACAGACAGTTTCAAAGTTATGAAATGGTTTAGGAGAAAAGGCGCTTCGTGGAAGTTTTATCATTTTGCCGATTTTGCTGTATAGTTATGATCAAGCTGGAAAACCAGGGGGGGGATTAAAAATTAGAGATCATCATCATCATCATCATCATCATTTATTTATATAGCGCCACTAATTCCGCAGCGCTGTACAGAGAACTCATTCACATCAGTCCCTGCCCCATTGGAGCTCACAGTCTAAATTCCCTACTATACACACACTCACACACACAGACAGACAGAGAGGGAGGGAGAGACTAGGGTCAATTTTTTTTTTTTTTTTTTTTATTATTTTTTTATTGCAGCTAATTAACCTACCAGTATGTTTTTGGAGTGTGGGAGGAAACCGGAGCACCCGGAGGAAACCCACGCAAACACAGGGAGAACATACAAACTCCACACAGATAAGGCCATGGTCGGGAATTGAACTCATGACCCCAATGCTGTGAGGCAGACGTGCTAACCACTACGCCACTGTGCTGCTGCGAACCACCCTGTGTTTTGGGTTTATTTCCCAATCCTTCATTTTGGTGGTTGCAAAACCAGGCTAATGATTTGGTCTTGAATTTTGGCCAAAAAACATAAAATGAAGAAAATGGTAAAAATAACACATCATCTACATCTATATCATCATCATCATCATCATCATCATTTATTTATATAGCGCCACTAATTCCGCAGCGCTGTACAGAGAACTCACTCACATCAGTCCCTGCTCCATTGGAGCTTACAGTCTAAATTCCCTAATATAGATATCATCTACATTCTTGTGCACTCATTTACAGTCTATTTTGTAATGACCACCTCACAATTCGCAACTTTGTGAGCAACTTTGACCAAAAGGCTACAGCAAACTGGTTCACTAAAAATGTTACTGACCCCCTATATTAAACGGATTTATGTAACAGGTTTGTCAGGAAAGCCAGTCTCTCCTGACTTCCTGATCTAATAACTTATCAAATAATCACACAGGATTCCAGTCTCAATCTTGCTCTCACCTATCTAGTGGTCCCTTCACAACACAGACACACACTTCCACACCTCTCCCCAACTTAGGCTGTGCCATCACATATATGTATAAGGCCTTAGAATGCCTATGACTTAATTACACAATTGTGCACAATCTGTGCTCTGATTGCGAAAATAGTTAATGCTTCCCACACTGATATTTAAAGGGTTAACACAGCCAAGCAATCAGCCTCTTCTAAACAGGCAGTGACTTTGTTTAGAGCAACAAGAACAGCACTTATTAAATTTTAAATTTGCTATACAAAAAGTACAATGCTTTCAGGTTATAAAAACAATTAATAAAAGATGACACAACTCACACAGCAGAACATGTAAAATAAAAGGATAAAATTCAGAGTATAAACTTACATACGAGTTGTATAATCTGACTTGGAATATGGACAGCTTATCAGTGTTGTTTGAATTCCCACGACTGACACTTTCTTATAAATGGTTTCATCTTTTAAAGACACATTGTCAACTTTCCCCTCCTACAGGGGTTGGTCTCCAGAAGAGACCTCTGATACATTTTACAACCACAATTTACATCTTCCCTATTTAATACCAAATGCTAAACATAACATATCTTTCCTGGGGAGTGTCACACAGATCCAATGTTATTATTAATAAATCCAATACAAATGTACCAATTTATAGATACCAAACATGCATAGGTCCAGTGGATTAGTTGAGCTGATACTGATTGTCTCTCATTCCCTGCTTGACAGACAGCTTTATTTGATGTATTTGTTGTCCTTCATCATCCCTATTTATAAATATGGGGTTGATCACTAATTATATTGATTGCAAGTGTTATTTTGGCAATCTCCTTGTGTAAGACCACATGCTGGGAATGGCTCTCTAACGTCTCTCTGTTGCTTTAGGTGCCAAAAACCACTCCTATGCCAGGCTATAGCTTACCCCAGGGGACCATTGAAGCTGCTCAGTTTCCCGTATAAGTGATACAAGCCAGTACATCTGCCATCACTTTTAATAAACCAAATAAGAAGAACAGCTCTATAGGAAGTAGGAAAATGTTACCTACACCCAATATGAGTATGCAAAGAGAACACATGCAAGTTTTGCATGAACTGTGTGCAGGGGTTGTAATCATATAGAATAGCACCAGGGGTGCTAAAAAAATAATTCTGTAACTGGGAATGGGAGTAATTAATAAGTGCGGATTTTGGACAGAGTATAAGGATGGAATTGGGAGATATTTTCAGACGAGTGACGAGATGTATGTTGGTGCAGTCTTGTTAATAGCATTTTATGTTTTCAGACATATTTAAAGTACAGGCAATCAAAGAGGCGACTTGCAGAGAGGAGCTGCAGCCGAAGAACGTTTTGCGAATAAGATTAGTCTAGATGCTGCATTTATTTACTAATTAACTTTTATTTGTATAGCACATTCCGCAGTGCTTTACAATCATTACCTATTGTATTTTTATCTAATAGGTGCAGGCATGTTGTATGTATGCCTGTATCTGTTTGATAACCTGTCTCTAGAATACGTTATGTAATGTATAGATGGCAGTATAATGCTCTCTACAGGGCATATAGGCTGTTAGCATGCTCTCTGCAGTATATAAAAGTCATTTGAAAATTCTATATCGTAGATCGATCAATAGAAAGTGCTCTGCAATGAATGTTATCTGTATTGCATAGATAGTAATTGCTCTCTGTAGTGTACAGAGGTCAGTAGAATGCTTTGTGTATAAAAGTCACTAGAATACTCTTTATATTGTAGATTGATCACTAGAATGCACTATGCAGAGACTAAAGGTTACTAGATTGTTTCTGTAATATATAGATGTTACTAGAATGCTCTTTGTAGTGTGCAGAGGTCAGTAGAATGCTCTTTGTAGTGTGCAGAGGTCAGTAGAATGCTCTTTGTAGCATGCAGAGGTCAGTAGAATGCTCTTTGTAGCATGCAGAGGTCAGTAGAATGCTCTTTGCAGCGTACAGAGGTCGGTAGAATGCTCTTTGTAGCGTACAGAGGGCGGTAGAATGCTCTTTGTAGCGTACAGAGGCCAGTAGAATGCTCTTTGCAGCGTACAGAGGCCGGTAGAATGCTCTTTGTAGCGTACAGAGGTCGGTAGAATGCTCTTTGTAGCGTACAGAGGTCGGCAGAATGCTCTTTGTAGCATACGGAGGTCGGTAGAATGCTCTTTGTAGCCTACAGAGGGCGGTAGAATGCTCTTTGTAGCGTACAGAGGCCGGTAGAATGCTCTTTGTAACGTACAGAGGTCAGTAGAATGCTCTTTGTAGCGTACAGAGGACAGTAGAATGCTCTTTGTAGCATACAGAGGTCAGTAGAATGCTCTTTGCAGCGCACAGAGGTCGCTAGAATGCTCTTTGTAGCGTACAGAGGTCACTAGAATGCTCTTTGTAGCGTACAGAGGTCAGTAGAATGCTCTTTGTAGCGTACAGAGGTCAGTAGAATGCTCTTTGTAGCGTGCATATGTCAGTAGAATGCTCTTTGTATCGTACAGATGTCACTAGAATGCTCTTTGTAGCGTACAGAGGTCAGTAGAATGTTCTTTGTAGCATACAGAGGTCAACAGAATGCTCTTTGTAGCGTACAGAGGTCAGTAGAATGCTCTTTGTAGCGTACAGAGGTCAGTAGAATGCTCTTTGTAGCGTACAGGGGTCAGTAGAATGCTCACTGTAGCGTATCGATGTTAGTAGAATTTTGTCTATATTGAATACTGGTCAAGTTGGACTGGGTTGTGTTAGACTATAACTATTTGAAATACCAATTCTCCCTATATTTCATTAGCTGTCTAGAACCACACCACATTACACCATAAGAACAATTCTCCCTATATTTCATTAGTTGTGTAGAACCACACCACATTACACCATAAGAACAATTTTTCTGTAGAGGCGCGCTGGTAGACGAGCCTGGGGCACTTTACCTCTCCAAGACCAAAAGTTGCCCAGCCCTCCCCACAATATAGTCAGTGATATGTAGCAGTTGTACCATTCTGTCAATACGACAGTTTCCATAGTGATAGAATGATGCACTTTAAATAAAATGTAGCAACGGATTGTGTTAAATGATACTGACAGTTCTGCCAGCGGGCAGTGGATCCATTTCCATAATACCTCTGTATATGTATGATAGTCACGCTGTAACCTTGCACATAGAGGAACATAAGCTGAGAAACGGCTTCCAATACATTCTCTGTAAGTTCTCTGGAGATCTGACATGACTGTAACATGTCGATTATTATGCTCTAACACATGAGCCCAGAAAATCTAAAACACTTCCGTACATAAGAATGTGCTGCTTTACTCCTGTGCTGAGGTGTTGTTCCTTTTTACCTGTCGATAATCCACTTTTAAAGTTAAAATATGGTGTAATATTATTAATAAAAATATGGTGTAATATTATTAATAGCGATTCAATGTCCAAATTGTAGAGCATAATATTGGTAACCAATTTTACGGAAAAAGTTGTTGCTTAAAAAGTAAAGTTTAAGCTAAAATGCTATCATTTTTCATGCTGAAATAATTAAAAAATATATAGATACTGGAATTTATAAATTAGAGATTACAAGTTGGCTCTTACTAAATCTGCACATGCAGCCTGGTGGTAGGGGTGCTATCACAAACCTGGCAGGAGGTGGGAGGGGGTGATGATGATGATGATGATGCCTCTAGAGAACATCTGTTCTGGGCTTGTGTAGACTGTGTTGAGTATTAGGGCTTAATAAAATAGTTTCCTGGCTTACATTGAAGCCTCTTGACTGGCTTTTAGAGCCATCTCCCATGCTTCCTCAGAGATACTTGTCAATGTCATCAACTCTTAGTAGATGGGGTATGTCGTTTATTATATAGTGTAGCTAGACTTAATAACAGACTATCTACAGGGTGAAAAATCTAGTGTTGAGGTTAAGTTAGTAGTTCCTCCAAATGCAGATATCTATAAAATGATTATCGAGGAATGTTATGTTTAGTCTGTAATTGCTGAAATTATATCACTGTATTGCCACCAATAAGGTCCTCCGTATGGACTCTACTCTTCAAAACCTTAACAATTTTCCCCCATGAGTTCGTTGAAGTCCATTAAATTATTTTTCCCCCCATAGTTAGATATTATGAGAATCTGTTTTAGTTTTCAATTTACGCACACGTACACTTACACATTCACTTGTACATAGTTAATTTTTTATAATGGTTCCAACCCACAGTCGTTTATAACCAGATGTAATAGAATTTATAGTTAAATATTATAATGTTAAATACACTTTAGTGAGATCTAAGGTTCAGGATACAGGAAACATATCATGTCTGGTATCATTCTAATCCCCTATTTATCCTCAGACGCCCAGTTCAGTCGCCTATGATATCGCACCTTGCATATGCAAGATATGGATTATAGGGAATAAATGACTAGAATGGTATTGTGTGTGTGTAATGCAAATTGACAAGTTTGAACCAGCTTTCGGCGGGAAGATTAGTTTGCATCTGTTGGAGAACTGATCCCCACCCTTGGAGGGCATCGTTTGAACTGGCCAATGACCTGCATTTCAATGGACTGTCCTGAAGCATGAACCTGTGGAAACATGCCAAATCATCTCTATTGTTTTCACTGTATCACTAACTGTATAAAAGCAGGAGTTCTGGGACCAGACTATTTGACCGCAGACTTCAGGATTGAATGACTGTAAGCTGGATCCAGAGCGCCCGCGTATGTAATCGACTTTACTTATTATATTGAATTGTTATTCTTTTGCTTTTGCTAATAAATCGCAATGTGAGTTGGAACCACACAAATCACAGCGGACAATGATTATTGATAAGCGATAAAAATAACTTTAATACCGTGATCATAACATGTCATATTTGATGTTTCCAGGACCCATATTGCAGGTTTAAGCTAAGATATATCTACGCGTTTCATCTAGACAGACTTCATCAGGAAGTCTGTTTAGATGAAACGTGTAGAAGTGGTTGTGGATCCAGGTTTATCTATGATGTCTGCTGATAGAGGAGTCATTTGATTGCTGGTTCAATGTTTGACTATATTGTCTATCT
Source organism: Mixophyes fleayi (assembly GCF_038048845.1). Classification (NCBI taxonomy): domain Eukaryota; kingdom Metazoa; phylum Chordata; class Amphibia; order Anura; family Limnodynastidae; genus Mixophyes; species Mixophyes fleayi. The sequence continues at coordinate 329,762,746 of NC_134404.1, forward strand.
GGTACGTGTATATTCTGTTTTTAATAAAGTCTTTTCACTTGGATAATGCACTATGGAAGCGCCCTCATCTGTTTGATATCCTAGGAATTGATTGACCCGTGGAGATCGGGTTAGTGAAGGGGAAGACACGCAGACCAGTGACTGCGTTCGTGGGAGTATTGCTTATGAAAGACTATCTACCAAGGACACAATTAAGTTATTTTATATCTCTGACACCCTTCTAGGTGTTATAGCAGAATTGTGTTTGAGCGCACTGTCTTTTCTATTAACTTGAGTTAAGATATATTCCTCCTTGGAGATGGCCTGGGTAAACGGAAAGTAAATATTTATAAACCATGAAGCAAAATAACATCTATAAAAATCAGGAGCCACAAATTGCGCTAATTGACGTATATGTTTGATTTAATACAGTATAGTCCTCCCAGTGTCTGGTAACTGTAATTCCCAGACATTTTGGAGTACTGGACCAAACAACTGAAATTTGTGCAGGCATTTGTCTTACCCTGTTTTGGAAACACTACTATAAATGCTAACACAGAAGGGGACAGTGCATGTATATCAAAGGATTGCCCAAAACAATCAAGTAGGTGGGGGGGCCAGATAACTAGAATATTTATTGCAGATGTCAACTGGAATACCATCCTGCAGCCTTATTAATGGACTTAATGTATATTTCCTCTCTGATAATTGGGGCATCTAGCACGTGTCTATCCTCACTAGAGGAGCGACAAAGCATTTAAATAGAGGGCCACATTAGAAAGAATGGTGAAAGTGTACAGTGGGCGCTAACATTTGTGAAGCTTATTTTTAATGGCTAAATGGTTAACAAGAGGACATCACTGTCAACTTTTATGGAGAATGGGGGCAGCTGAAGAGCAAATTCTTACCAGCCAAATGACACCCTTTGTAACTGTGACTGGATCACATATAAATAACTTATAGTATCGATGTATTTAAGGGAAATAGCGCAGAGCGCTTATTTATATAAATTGCCAATGCACTTATTTTTAATATTGTATATATTTTGAGATAGGAAATCGTTATTTCTGAGACCAGGCTAGAAACTTGTTTTTCCTGTTTAACCTTGCTATAGGATATGCCTTTTTCTGATGTATATATCTGATACAATGGGCCTTTGTTTACAAAGCCTTTTGTGTATTGTGGTGTGGGAAACTGGCTTGTTTTTGGTTTTTGTTGTTCTGTGTGAATATGTATTCCGAAAGGTCTGAAGAAAGGCCCCAAGCTAATTAGATGTTTTGATGTGTGAAAGTCCAACATTGAAGGCAGGAACTTTTAATTAACGCTGGCTCCTAGATTCTCTGCATCTGTAAACCAGATGCAGGACATCAGAGCGTTTCTAGAATTTCACATATAAGTGTAAATATTGTTAGCTTTCCAATGCATGTAAATCCATGTTTGTGTAAACAGAGTACATCCTGATGATAAAAATAGCCTGTGCCTGAACTGTATAAAAGGCACTAGCTTGTATTTGGGATAACGAAAGGGAACGGTGGCAAAGTAAGCCCAGACGGTTCCCAACAACAGCAGACAGGGTGGCATAGGTGGTCCATCCTGTCACAGTAACCAAATTCAAAAAAGTTTTAAGCTCTTAACACTGGGTATCAGTATCTTTTCACCACTATTGAATATGTCTACGTATAGCCTCCTGCCATTTATGCTCAGTTTCTGACGCTCTGTTAGAGGTATAGAAGTATTCAGTGTCAGATACAGTATTAACTAGAGAATTTCTAGACCATACTTTTCTCTTTTTTGACTGCATAGACAAGTGAGATAATAGGTTCTCTTACTGCGACCTTGGCTGCTTCTCATAAGAGGATGTGTATTTCTATCAAAATAGCTTAAGATATCTGCCTTTATGGTAGTGTTAATTGCAGGGAAATTTAAGCAATGGTGATTCACACACACCCTAAATGATGAGGGAAGTGTAAGATCATAATTAACTGTGATGTGTAGTGGTGCATGACCAGAGATATATCCAGGTTATATGAGGAATCATATGTGAGTTGTCTGCACCTTGCAACATTTCTAAGCTGCAGGCACTGAAAATAAAAGCAGATGAATGTTGATACAAAGCATAGTCAAGTACAACATTAAAATCGCCTAACCAGAGTAGCAGCACTTATCAATGCAAAAGTCATTATTTCCTGAGCTCCCAAAGCTTATACAAAGAATTATATATATATATATATATATATATATATATATATATATATATATACTTTAAATCAGTGCTTTTTTTGTAAGAAAAAAGGTGCCGGAACTTACATCACGTAGTCAATCACTGTACACACACCCACACACGTCAGTCGCGTAACGAAACATAACGTTCGCCTGCGGCCACACGAGTAATCACAAGCTGAACAGTGCCACAAGCCGAGCAGTACCATCACAACCAGCGCAGACGAAGTACACATGCATCGGACTCGACACACAAGCAGCACGCATGCACCATTTAATTGATTTTGGCGCTGACCTGCTACGCTGAACAGGGCTTATCAAGTCCACGTGGACCAAACATCAAATGTTCAAAAGTTACTTTTAAAACTTGGAAAATCCGGTGAAAAAAGGTGCCGGAACCTGGTTTCGGTGAGTTCTATGACAAAAAAAAAGCACTGCTTTAAATATTAACGTAGGTTTACTCTGAATAATGCAAAGAGCAGCAATGTATCGGCCTATTGGGTCTGCTTTCATGTGCTGTAACAAAAGTGCAGAGATTTTTTTCTAGCAAACAACAACAACCCCCTTGAGTAGGTACAATGCTTTCAATGAAAGCATAGCCCACCCAGAGACATTTAAATAATTTATCTGGATGACTATAATCTCTTGTAGGCAAAATATATCTAACTATAAGTATACCTTCTGTGAAATAATATGGGGCCTGATTCATTAGTGATCTTATCTGCCATCTTTTGCTTATCTTCAGCAAATCCACTCTGTGCATGCTCAGAAAAGGGAGATAAGCAGCAAAATCCACTGCGTAAGTGAAGAATTTCTTAAGTTAAGATGAAAATCCATCTTAACTTCACTCTTATCTCCCCGTTTCTTCTTAAAAATAAGCATCTTAACTTTTGCACAAGATAAGATCACTAATGAATCAGACCCATGGACCTCACACCCAAGCAGTCCCATTTTTTTCCTTAAAGTTTCTTAAAGTTTCTTTGTTGAGGCGATCACTTATAGTACAGATTTCAAAAGAATGCCAAAGCTTATACATTGTTAGATTCACATTATTATAGCAGAAATGTACATACACTGTTATGACCGACTTGTGTGACAACAGGGATAGAAAATACTATATTCAGGTCACAGAATAATATTTGGAACATCAGACAAAATTTAAGTTATTTCTTTTTAACTTCATGTGTATTGCCTTTATACATGGTGTGAAAAGATCTGTCCCCCAAGTAAAATAACAGGTAACTGCATAATTAGAGTTGGATAGAAGGCACATAGAAATGGATGCACATCTCATACCAGGTATGCTGAAAGCATGTCTGAGGTTGACTGTGAGTTGCTGGAAGGATATGACCAGGGGTAGGCTGGGGTGGGGGCAGGGGGGCATCTGCCCCCCTGGGCCAGTCCTATAGTGGGTTCCCTAGGGCTGGGTCACTGAATTTTCTTTCTTTTAAAATGTCCCTAATGAGCTGCTGAGAGGAGTCTTGCCTCCTGGGCTAACATTTGCCAGCCCTCCCCTGGATATGACTGGCACTCTCCTACATCCTAAAAGACCTTTGGACTTGTCTCTTTTTATGGAGCATTGACTCCAACCAATCCATTCTAAAGGTGTGGAGCAGCTGTTCTGTTAACAAAAATAATGGATGTTGTGGTGTTATGGATCCACATCTGTAGAACAAACTTCCTGGATACCACTGAATAACAATAACTTCACCCCCCCCCCCAACCCCCAACACTTGGAACCATTCCCAAAATAGCCCATTCAGGAGATAGATATATAAAATACATCAAATGTTTGGTGTTGTATCTTTTTACTTGGGGCTGAGAGCTCCTGATTTTAGGACATACCTACAGGTAGGTGGGCTTCGGGACATGTGTGTGAGTTTAATAATCCGGTTAAAAATCTGCTATGGGGCGAAAAGTAGCTCTTGTACTTCTCTTTATGCACAATAAGTGCCTGTCTCCAGAAGATGCGTGATGTCTCCAGAAGATGCGTGATGTCTCCAGAAGATGGGTGATGTCTCCAGAAGATGGGTGATGTCTCCAGAAGATGCGTGATGTCTCCAGAAGATGCGTGATGTCTCCAGAAGATGGGTGATGTCTCCAGAAGATGGGTGATGTCTCCAGAAGATGGGTGATGTCTCCAGAAGATGCGTGATGTCTCCAGAAGATGCGTGATGTCTCCAGAAGATGGGTGATGTCTCCAGAAGATGAGCTATGTCTCCAGAAGATGCGTGATGTCTCCAGAAGATGGGTGATGTCTCCAGAAGATGGGTGATGTCTCCAGAAGATGCGTGATGTCTCCAGAAGATGCGTGATGTCTCCAGAAGATGGGTGATGTCTCCAGAAGATGGGTGATGTCTCCAGAAGATGGGTGATGTCTCCAGAAGATGCGTGATGTCTCCAGAAGATGCGTGATGTCTCCAGAAGATGGGTGATGTCTCCAGAAGATGAGCTATGTCTCCAGAAGATGCGTGATGTCTCCAGAAGATGCGTGATGTCTCCAGAAGATGCGTGATGTCTCCAGAAGATGCGTGATGTCTCCAGAAGATGCGTGATGTCTCCAGAAGATGGGTGATGTCTCCAGAAGATGGGCGATGTCTCCAGAAGATGGGCGATGTCTCCAGAAGATGGGCGATGTCTCCAGAAGATGGGCGATGTCTCCAGAAGATGAGCTATGTCTCCAGAAGATGAGCTATGTCTCCAGAAGATGCGTGATGTCTCCAGAAGATGCGTGATGTCTCCAGAAGATGGGTGATGTCTCCAGAAGATGGGTGATGTCTCCAGAAGATGGGTGATGTCTCCAGAAGATGGGTGATGTCTCCAGAAGATGAGCTATGTCTCCAGAAGATGAGCTATGTCTCCAGAAGATGAGCTATGTCTCCAGAAGATGGGTGATGGCTCTAGTAGATGGGTGATGGCTCTAGAATATGGGTGTTGGCTCTAGTAGATGGGTGATGGCTCTAGTAGATGGATGATGGCTCTAGTAGATGGGTGATGGCTCCAGTAGATGGGTGATGGCTCCAGTAGATGGGTGATGGCTCCAGTTGATGGGTGATGGCTCTAGTAGATGGGTGATGTCTCTAGAAGATGGGTGATGTCTCTAGTAGATGGGTGATGGCTCTAGTAGATGGGTGATGGCTCTAGTAGATGGGTGATGGCTCCAGTAGATGGGTGATGGCTCCAGTAGATGGGTGATGGCTCTAGTAGATGGGTGATGGCTCTAGAATATGGGTGATGTCTCCAGAAGATGGGTGGTGGCTGCCTACAGTTCTTCTTCTTTTCCTTAATTGCTCAATTTGTACCTGTCACTAAAATATGGGTGAAGGTTCTTTTTTGAATGTCCTTATAAGAACATGCATTCCTGCTTTCTTGTGTGGCAGTCTCTGTAATCCAGACCCATTATATAGCATATATGAATGGTGACGTAAGATGTGTATATGGATTTATAGTTCTAGATGAGCAAGACTTTCTGGTGTTTATGATTTTCCTACACAAGTGTGTGTGTTATTGTGTGCATCAGTTGTCCGAGAAGGGGAAATTCTTATTTTGTGGTGGTTCCAGCGTTCCCGACTTAACTGCTTGCAGTATGGTGTTCTGTTGACGGGGATGGTGCAAGCCGTCTTCAGTGTATCCTCCTGTGTACGTCCAGGGTTGGCTCAGTAAGGGAGCGCTGTAGCTGCTTTCTTTGAATTCTCTCGACTTTTAGATTCAGGAGTTTAATCCGGGATTCTCTCGTTGTATTTTCCTAGGTGGTAATGCATCTTGTTGAAGTGGAATTTGGGGAGGATTTGCAAATGACAGAACTGATATAACACTGTGGAGCTGTATATAAAGACAAGGGGGTATATTTACTATACTGCGGGTATGAAAAATGGAGATGTTGCCCATAGCAGCCAGTCAGATTCTAGCTGTCAATTTGTAGAATGTTCTAAATAAATGATAACTAGAATCTGATTGGTTGTTATAGACAACATCTCCACTTTTCCAAACCCGCAGTTTAGTAAATATACTCCAAGGATTTTGAATTACATTTGGACAGAGAAAATAAAAGTGATTAAAAATTCTTTCAAGAAACACAGTTGTTATTTTTTGGTTAGTTTAATGTCTACTCCACTATTACAGAGAGATTTACGGGGTGATAAAACAATACCACTGTACCTAACTCTGCTTCCCACTGACATAAGTGCTGCACACAGTGCAGAACAGAACACAAGAGAGTTCCCTGGGAAGACAATAGGCAACATTATTGCAACTTGTTCCTGTACTATCACTTCAATAAATTTTAATTTACCAGTAGTTTCTTCATTATCTACCATTATTTACAATGTGCACAGCTAATTGCATGCTCCTATTTCTCTCTCTCTCTGTGCAGAATACATTATTACACAAGTATTTTGTTCCCTAAAGCGTTATAAATTAATTCCCTAACTGCTTCTGTCTGCCTGGAACACTTCACGTTCCAGTATCACTTTGAGAAGCTCTGGTATGTCATCCTTGCAGCCTCCTGCCTTCTGTATCCGTTTGCTACACTGTAGGCGATTCCAAATGTAATACAATTATGTGTTAACACAAACTCATTTTAGCCTGTCCTCCAATCTCTTACTCTTTGTATTGTGATCCAATCCACATACCGCTACATTCATCTCTTTACAGCGTGTTGTCTATTAGCTTTCTGTGTACTGATTTGCAGCTTCCTCTACAACCTGCAAATATAAATTAAAAAGTCGCAGAGCTTTTTCTTTTAAATGCCTGTGTTTTGGATTATAAACGCCAAGTCCAGATTTACAGCAAAGCTTGTCATTTTGTTTAGAACTTAGAAGCCAGACAAACAAAATTAGGAGGTGCATTGATTTACAAATCATTTCCCCTTTACACAAAGCCCTTAACACAGACATTAATATCCCAATCAAACTCCTGGTGCCCCTTCTCTATTTCACTCATCCGTCCCTATCTACCCTTCCCCTCCCTCATCCACTTCCATATCCTCCATCCTACTCACTCCTCCATCCCCCTCGCGCCCTCGGTGTTCTTCTCCATCCCACACCCACCCTCATTACACTCAACACCCCCATTTGACTTTCCACAAGCACATAATGAACCTCTCCAATTGATTCTCCCCCAGATCAATGCTGACCCTTGCATACCATTCTCCCACTGATCATGTCGCAGTGATCCTGACACCCCTTGAATCCCTCGTCTGATTTGTCTGACCTCCCCTTCCCATATGCCAGTTAGTTCCCTCTATTTACGGCACTAACCTTGTGATGTTGTGCAAGAGGCGGCTCCACAGTCAGCGGCAATGAGGACAGTGTGCAACAAGACAGGGTATCTAGCTCTATACATATTTGGTGTCAGGACGCAGGGCAAAGCTTAGACTTTGATCATGCAGCACGGTGGCTCAGTGGTTAGCACTTCTGCCTCACAGCACTGGGGTCATGAGTTTGATTCTCGACCATGGCCTTATCTGTGTGGAGTTTGTATGTTCTCCCCGTGTTTGTGTGGGTTTCCTCTGGGTGCTCCGGTTTCCTCCCACACTCCAAAATTATACTGGTAGGTTAATTGGCTGCATTCAAAATTGACCCTAGTCTCTCTCTCTCTCTGTCTGTGTTAGGGAATTTAGACTGTAAGCTCCAATGGGGCAGGGACTGATGTGAGTGAGTTCTCTGTACAGCGCTGCAGAATTAGTGGCGCTACATAAATAGCTGATGATGATGATGATGATGATGTCTCTCTCGTGAGACTAAGATCTCCACAGTACAGTATATGAGTGAGAGTCTGGCAGCCAATCAGAGAGCAGCTCATTCATGCACCTGCATCCGCCCCTGCTCCTCTGGTCACCAGCATGTATTTTCTACATAGTGTTTAGAAACTTAGATCCCTCATAGTCGTGTTTTGAATTATAGATTTACAGTTAAAATCAAATAATTTTTTTCCAAAGCATCTTGTAATATTTTACTGTATAAGTCTATATTTTTATTTTCTGTGTGTTTCTCTCTCAGGGCTCATTCAGACAAATGTGCTAGGAGAATGGGTAAAATGTGTTATCACAACTTTTGTACATGAGAAATAGATCGCTACATGTTCTAAAATTTTACCTTTGGACTTAAACATTTATAATGCAGTGAGTTTTAGTGCTATTGTCAGGTGTTAAATGTAAATAGACAGAAAATGCATATATAGCTGGATGATATAGCAAGTATTATTAAAACTATATTTATTCCACAAAGCTACTGTATGTTGGAAAAAAATATAGATGGTTGTTTAAACATTATTGTTTGTTGCTTATTGAGTGTTGCCATTGTTAAAAATATCAAAAATTGCATGAACTGTTGCACAGGTAAAATATTATTAATAATATAAAAAACTCACTATTAATTAATGTGCACATGATACATTGTACATTGTATTACAGTGGAGCAAAAATAAAGACATACATACATGTATGTTTATGTCATACTTGCCAACTTTTCCTCGCTTCAGGGAGATACTGGGGGAGATGGGCGTGTGGGGGCGGGGTTTGACGAATCTCATCATATTGGCACCGCCCCCTAAACTATTGTCACAATTTTGGGCAATTACAGCAGGGGGTGGGACTAAGATGACACGATATTTGCGTCATTAAGCCCTCCCCCCAACTTATCTATTGTGGGGGCGAGAACCGGGAGGTTGCCCTGCTCTCCCGAGAGACCAAGAGGTCTCCCAGAAATGCGGGAGTCTCCTGGACATTCCGGGAGAGTAGGCAACTATGCATTAAAGAAAAGCAGCTAATGAATCTCTAGAGACTGAAGTGTCTTTTACATTTCTGTCTACATTACTGAAGTCATGTTGTCTTACCTGTCAGTCTTTGATTAAATCTTGGTCTCCATGAAAATGGCCACCTCCATAGGCATCAATACATGGACATAGGGCACAATTTATAACCTGTGTCATCATGCCGCAGATGGCGAAGCCAACCACGTCTTGTACTGGCTCAGCATCAGGGAGAATGCCAGACTCTTCAGGGAGTGAGGGAGATCACCCCAATTTCAGGGAGTCTCCCTGACATTCAGGGAGAGTAAGCAAGTATGGTTTATGTGATTCTGTATTTATTGAACTGTACATTTTTACCTTGCATAATGTCAGAACAGCTAAGTTCATTCAGGAAATAATAATGTAGAACGCAGCCTATTGAGAATGCAACCTACTGATTCCCTAAAAACTGATGACAGTAGAATGTAGAGGTTCCCGGTCATAGCTCATAACCAGAATCCGTCCAATGGTGTGATCGGGAGCTCGCCTGAACTTGGGAGCTCGTCTGTGTCCTTTCTGTCCTCCATACCTTTGCTGTTGATGGTTTGATCGTTTACCACACCTTGCTGGACCTCCCAGAGACGTCACGATGAAACCCACAGAGTAGTGTGCAGTGTGGGCTGGGACTAAGATCCAGATGTGTCCCCCTACTGTCCTTGTTTGTGGTGTGATCCTGCAATAATAAACAGTCTTTCACTTCTTCACACACCTATGAGAATGTCACATTTGGATTAAGAAAACTATCACCCCTCAGTGTTTTAATTGCTCTGTTATGCAGAAATGTGCAGAGATTTCCTTGTACATCATGGGACAAGCAGATGGAAGAAGGTTTTAAGAACTGGAGGCAGAGTACTGTTAAGCTTAGTATAGCTGTACTTTATGCAGCAGAAAAGATCAATACAATGTGTTATGTTCTCCTGCTGCCTTGTCTGTAGTAGACATTGTGCCAGATTCTAAGGGGGTAGAGCTCCTGTTGCCTAGCAACCAGTATGGTATGGGGTTCTTTTTAAAGTTATTGTACTGAAACGGTGCACAGTGTCAAATCACATCATGATTTATTGATACATAGTTCTTAGTGACCAAGTCAGGTTATGCTGCATACCACAACACATTAGGCTGATATATGGCTGTTTATGTTGGGCTATCAACATGATTAATAATTAAGAGGTTATTGACTATAATATCCAGTGAGCTACTGTGTTTATTGGTGTAAAAAGATTGCATCACATACAGATTTCATATGAATGGATTTTCAGTGTAACTGTCGCATTAATATATTTGATTATACCTGCTACTGTACATTGTTATAAGGATGTTATAATTCATAAGGAGTTCCGTGACAAAATAAACCCAAAGGGTCACCAAGGTGACTTTTAGTATCCACAATAATTTCAAGTAGAGGTGCATTATGTCTGATAATAAACAAGCTTACTTAAAGGTTAGCCATGGGAGTTATTATGGTTCACCATTCTTAAAGATGGTGTGAGCAGAATGGACCAATAAGAAGGTTCATATTGGTCCCCATGGCCACACCCGCTCTGTAGCATCTCAAAGTGTTTTCAACCAATGTGGGATCGGGAAATATGGTCTTCATGGAGCAATCCACTGGGCTCTGCTGAGGGGAGCAACGGGGGACAATGATATGGTGGACAGAATGCCACTTTACTGAACACTGAAATAGTGAAATCAGAATTAACCCATAATACGTCATGACATCAAAAATAACATTTAAACAGATATTATTTACAGATAAGAGAGATTATAAAATAGAGATTATACCTATATTAGCATCACTTGTGTATGTGTAGTCTTGGAGAGGTAAGTGAATTGAGAAAAGTCAACAAATGCTGACACATTGCTTTTTCTTTTATTGTTTAATAGAATTAGCTCATCAACTTATGGTCATCGATATTGGTATTTATAGAAAAGGGATCAAATGTGAATGCACCTGGTATTATTAACTATTGGCAGCCCTGGGTACTTAGGAATGGTATACAGGCTGGGATGCGTGGCAGGAGGTGCATCATGGGAAAAGAGCATGCACACTCATAACATGGCTGTAGTCTTGACACAAGGGGCTGTCTTCTGGAGACAAGGGGCTTGATTCGTTAGTGATCTTATCTTGTGCAAAAGTTAAGATGCTTATTTTTAAGAAGAAACGGGGAGATAAGAGTGAAGTTAAGATGGATTTTCATCTTAACTTAAGAAATTCTTCACTTACGCAGTGGATTTTGCGTCTTATCTCCCTTTTCTGAGCATGCACAGAGTGGATTTGCTTAAGATAAGCAAAAAACGGCAGATAAGATCACTAATGAATCAGGCCCATGGTCTCCAAATATGGTACACTGAATGCATACTGGGAACTAGGGGCTGAAAGCCGTATGCCGAGCATTGGGGCTGTATGCAGGGCCCAGGGGCCACAAAACTTATATGAAATAAAAAATTCTGTTTTGCACAGAGAGAGAGAGATAGATGTTTGCGTAGTGCTATTTCTGTTTGCTTGGAAAGGGATATGGATTCATTTCTTATTATTTATCCGGGGAGTCACTAAAGCCAGGATCTTCATATAATACCCTCAACTGTTGTTGTCAGACTAACCCTGAATTTTATTACAACAAATTGGAAGCTGTTGGTACATATTGCTTTCAAATATGTCAATTTATGTTGTATTTCTTGCACATTACTATATAGCTTTTTCTGATGTGTCAGACTCACTGAAACTATAACTGAACCAACACCACCAAATAGAGCATTCAGCCTCTCTAAGGACAAAACTTTGCCACAGGACTTTTATTTTGGCTGTATATAGTAGAAAAGACAATTGACTGCATTCAGTATGTAAGCAATAGGTCAGATTTAAAAAATAAATCTTTAACTTGAGATATTCACTACCCTAATATAGATAAAACCGATTTTTGGAATTTTAATGATGATTCAAAGGGGCGTATTTAATTGTCAGCGTTAATGCTGAAAAACGAGAGCTCAAAAAATATTACCGTTTATACGGTAATATTGCGCGCGAAAAGCGTTAATACGGTAGTTTACTCGCGGAATTTCACGGCAAGCTGATAATTACCGTATTAACGGTAAGATTTTTTGAGCGCTCGTTTGTTAGCGTTAACGCTGACAATTGAATACGCCCCAAAGAATATATATATATAGAGCATAACGAAAATGACACTGAAGCTTTAAACATGATAGGTAACAGTTTTTAACAAAAAACAACGAAAAGAACAATCGTGATTGCTCACCCGAATTAAGAAGGCAGTGGTACATCCATGGATTTAGTCTTGAGTTTATGGAACCAATGGTTGTGGTAACAGTCAGTTTTTCTATGTGGAGATGTGTCACACAGGGTGTGACAGTTGAATGTGAACGGGATGTTGATTTGTAAGTAGTTGATTAGAATACTAAGTAGGAATTCCGGAATGTTGGAAACATTTCGCTATTGCTTATTTGGTGTGGGTAGGAAAAGGTTCCCGCAACACTAGAAGAGGCTTGGTGTTAATAGCTATTTATTGAGTGCATTCTCCATCCAATTCATCCTAAATAGGAAAATAAATATGGAGACAGGTACTAAGTGTTGGCTGGGTATTAAGTTTCCATTGTTGTAATATTGCTTTACAGGCCACTGCTGCTAGGACTAATTAGAATTGTTTTGTCTTTTTTTGGGATCTCCGGTTGGTCTGCTAGGTATCCGAAGATAGGCCTTTGTGAGGTTCATCTTAAAAGTATGGCTATTGGGCAGCATGGTGGCTTAGTGGTTAGCACTTCTGCCTCATAGCATCGGGATCATGAGATCAATTCCGGACCATGGACTTTTCTGAGTGGAGTTTGTATGTTCTCCCCGTGGGTTTCCTCCTAGACTCTGGTTTCCTCCCACACTCCAAAAACATTCTAATAGGTTAATTGGCTGCTATTAAATTGACCCTAGTCTGTCTGTGTGTGTTTAATAGGGAATTTAGACTGTAAGTTTCACAGTTTGGACAGGAACCACAGTTTGGACAGGCGTTGCCCGAGGAGAGGCCGATCAAGTACCTTCTTTTAGGAGAGAGGTATGTCTGATGTGAGATTTTTTATGCTGATAGCTGCTGAATTGTAGAATTTTCAACGTTAATTGAAAAGTGTTTTAGATGTCTGTTTCTGGTAATTCTGGGAAACATGATTCCCATTTTTTGATTCCTCTGCTGAGTTGATTTCAGTTTAATTTTTGATTATATAACTATAGTGGAGTAGGGGCCACTTCATATAAGTGAATCTAAGGAGTTTATTTAGTCCTGCTGTTTTGAAAAGGGTAGGACAGTTCGTAGGTAATTGGTTGCTTGAATATAAGTGAATCTATGTCCAGATGGAAGATTATATTCCTCTACTGCTTCTGTAAGTACGTGAGGCGTGTGAGATACTTTTAGAAAACAACTAATGATTCCCAGCTGTGTCCACCTGGTTTTTTTTTGCTTCCCCTTCTTGAAATTTTAGGTTTCCTAGAAATGAAAGGAATAAAGACTCTGTGTGATGTAATTTGTTTGGTGTTCTGGACAGTTTCCAAGCTCTACAGGTTGAATTTAGTAGTATACAATCAGTATTGGAGTTTTTACGTTTTTCCAAGAGTGCATGTAAGATTTAGCTAGGGGATAAGGGAGTACACAGCTGTGAAGCCAGTGATGTGTCAGTGTAAGTGCTTTTATTTCTCATCCACGTCTGTTAGAAATCTTAATAGACAGACAAGGTTATAAAATTTAAAATTTGGCAGGTTGACCTCTACCCTCTAGGCTGACTGTCATAATTTATACATGCTGATAGTTTGGAGCAGAGAAGGGAAAGGGAGGACATGATAGAAACTTTCAAATATATCAATGGTTTTAAGAAGGTACATGAGGGAAACATTCTTCAAAGGAAGAGAAGTATTAGAACACGAGGACATGTACTGACACTGGGGGGAAGTAGGTTCAGAGGAAACTGGAGGAAAAATTACTTTACAGAAAGGGTAGTGGATAAGTGGAATAGCCTCCCATCAGAGGTGGTAGAGGCTGATACAGTACAGTAGTTTAAACATGCTTGGGATAGACATAAGGATATCCTTACAAAGAACTAAGGATCAAATAGGGTTTGAAATTACCATAGGTTAAATAATGGACCAAGCGATTCTTATCTGCCCTCAAATTCTATGATTCTATGTGTGATTCTAGCTTTTACCCTCCCAAATGAAGGTTGTAATGATTTTACTGAGTTTTTGTAAATCTGCTCTGTGAAGCAGAAGAGGAGTCAGTTACATGACCTATAGGGTTCTAATTCCTAACGATGTCCCGTCAGAGCCTCACTTGTTGAGATGCTCATAGATGTGCGAGCCGTGATGGTTTACTTATCATAATTTCCAGAACATCACTCGAGGCTCCGACGGGGCTGTGCGGTAAATTGAATTTTCCCCGTAGTATGTTAGGGAAGATGGAAATTTTGTTAAAGGTTGCAACAACTCATAAAGTCAAATCCTGCAATGAGTTTAGTTTAATCCTGTGATGCTGTGATAGCAGCAGTTGCCCACTCAAATTCCCATCCCCGATTGTAGGTGTTTGACGAATCCTAGTCGAGCAGGCGAGATCAGACGTGGCGTGAGTTTTAGTCTGTTAGCCCTTATTTTGGGGAGTAGTTTAAGTCCTGGTTGAGGAGGGATATTGGTCTTTGTGAGCTAACTTGAGTGTGATCTCTCCAAGTTTCGGGAGGACAATACTTTTTGCCTCATTTAATCCATTTGGGGTATCGCCAGGGGAGGGCTGGCAAATTTTAGCCCGGGGGGGCAAGACTTGACTTAGCAGCCTATTTGAAACATTTTAAAGGAAAAAAAATGCAGGTGGCCCAGTGACCCAGCCCAAAGTAGCCCACTATGGGACTGGCCCGAGGGGCAGATTCCCCCCTGCCCCCCTGCCCTCCAGCCTGGCCTGCCCCTGGGTATTACCAGAGGTGAGCATATGGTTTTATAGTGTGATAAGTGTTGGGTGAGTTCATCCCTTAAGTGTTCTGCTCTAAACCTGTTTTGTCTGGGAGATTTGCCATTGGTTAATGTTTTAATAGTATTAGCGACTTCTTCTGTAATTGGCTCCTGTAAGATTTACATCTCCTCGGGTAGAAGTTTGGGTAGGCCTGCTTCTTGCAAACACGTTATTTCTTTCTCTTAGGTCGGCTGTATATAGGGACTTGTAATAGTGCATAAATGTATCTCAGACAGTGGCTGGGTTTCATGTATGTGTATTGTTTTTAGTTATTAAATACAATATTATATTTAAGTTACACCCATTATTTAACCGAATTTGCTAGCAGTTTTCCTGTTTTATCATCCCAAGCATGAAACTTGTTTCTCTGATAGTCTTGTAGTTTTTGGTCTTTCTCTGTGATGAGAGCATCATACATTTGCTTAGCATGTTTGAAGTTGGATTTGTTGGCTGCATTGTCCTGTTGTTTGTATTGTCTGTACGCTGCGGGGAGGGCAGTGCTATGCTTAGTTACCTTGCCTGTAAATTCTTTATTATTAGAATGTATGTAAAAGATAACATGATACACCCAAGTACGGCATTAGAGGCTTCCCAGAAAGGTGTTGAGTTGTCGTAAATGTTGACAGAAAATTTCTGAGTCGCTAAGCAAGCCTTGAAATTTCCAATTCCTGACATTCGGCAGTGAAAGCTGGCGAATCTTATAGTAGTGCTGCTGCAACAAAATGACTTGTTGCTGGAGTATAGCAAACACATCAATTTCTCCTTAAAACAGCATCATGCTGTCTATTCCAGTGTCAATACAGATGAGTTTTACTTAATTTGGTTCAACATGAAAATTAGTTTTCAAAACAGAGAGCAAACTATAAGTAAGTAAAAAGGTTTTAGTTGACATGATTGGCTCTAAGCATTCTGAGTCAGAGCCGGGACCTGCTTGGATAAATGTGTTCTACTGTCTTCACATGGATTACTAATGCATGAAAATATTTTATTAATTCAAGACTTTATGGCTTTTGTGAGCTAATAGAGCCATATAGCCAGCCATGATATAAGCTATTATATAAGTCAAAGCTCCTGGGACTGAGGTATGTTTGAAGGGGTGTTACAGTGATTTTGTTTCAAGCTTTTTGATTATCTTTAGTTCATGGAAAAATTGGTTTGTAGTCAAAGGCTTAGGATACAGCTTTCAGGGATTACCTTCTAAAGTCTTGTATCTGTTGTCATTAATCATCTGTTTCTTCAACAATGTCTTACAATTCTCTGTTCGTTTATTTTACAGAAGTGATAAACTAATATTTAAAGGGACTCTGCTAGTTGGTTTTTTAGGTTCTATCCTTTTAAAAGGAAAAATAGGGACCTATATGTTATTTATTTTACATGCAAAATGTCTTGTTGTATGTAAAAATACAAACGGAACCTACACGCAAAAAAGATGCACTTTGGTGTATAGGTGCAGCCATGGTAAAGATATGCCAGTCATCATCATTAGCTTAATATTGATGACGGCCTTATCATTGCAGTTTTGAAATAAATAGTAAAAAAGAAAAAGGCGTTTCCCCACCTAAATAAATAAAAAGCACTTAATAAGTGATATAGCCCGGGATAGTTACCACTAAAAGCAGGGGAACGATGAGCCTCTAGTTCCTTCTGCAGAAACATACTTCCTAACTGTCTTGAATCGTGGACACCAAAAAGTTGGTGCTTACACAGATCACTAGCACCAGGCCTTGCCAGACAGGGCTGGTTAGAGACTGATCTTCCTCTCCGGCCGCTCCACATTTGCTGCACCAGTTTGCAAAGCCTTAAACTGGCTCCCTATGTCCTCCAGAATCCAATTCAAATTACTCTTCCTCACCTTCAAAGCCCTCACCACCACCTCTTCATATGTCTCAAATATCATCCCAAAATGCTCTCCCTCTCACCCTCTCACCCTCTTAGATCTACCTCTGACCTGGGTCTCACCTCTGGTAACCACCGCTCACTATCGCCTAGAAGACTGTTCCCATGTCGATACCCACTTATGGAATTCCGTACCATGCCTGATAAGACTCACAACCTTCAAATATTTAAACGCACTTTAAATACCCATCTCTTTATTAGCGCTTACCTTACTCCCTCCTATATTACAAACAATAATGCTCCCCAACAACTCTCCTAATCTCCACTCTGAGCCCCTCAGGAGGGGTTTCCAGTTTCCCAGAACCCCCCATACACTTGAATCATGACATTTTGGTTTAGAAGGAGGAAACAACTTCTAGGAACCTCCTTCTCCTGTCTGCATTAAAAAAATATAGCAGTCTGTAGTCTAATACCCATTTTTAATGGGGATCTGTTTTAATGAACTTAGGTCAGCTGAACAGCTTTAACTATAACCCTAATTGCACTATTATTTTTAATTGGATGCAAGGGGAATATTATTAATTTTGTTGTATCACTTTACAAGGTATTTCATTATATTAATTTGTTAAGATGGTCAAGATTGATTTATTTAAATGAGGTTAATATTAATGTGGGGTTTTTAATGTATAGCTTACTTTATACCTCATTCTTCTTTTGTATTTATCATACTTTATTACATTTATATAAATTGTACTTTTTTAATTTTATTATTATTGCAACAAGTTTGTATTTCTTTCGGAACCTGAGTGTTTGCCCCTGGAGTCACACTCTTTGCTCTTGTGTTCCCCACTATCGACACTGTGAAGCACTGTGGTGCCTTACAAGATTATGGTGATGATGATGGGGATTGTGGTGATGGTGATTCTGGTGGTGATGATGATGAAGACGATGGTGATGATAGTGAACATGATGATGATGGTAATAATGGGGATTGTGGTGATGGTGATTCTGATGATGATGATGATAGTGAAGATGATGATGATGGGGATACTGGTGATGGCTATTCAGGTGATTCTGGTGATGACGATGATGGTGGTGATGGTGATTCTGGTGGTGGTGATGATGGTGGTGGTGATAGTGAACATGATGATGATGGTAATTATGGGGATTGTGGTGATGGTGATTCTGATGATGATGATAGTGAAGATGATGATGATGGGGATACTGGTGATGGTGCTGGCTATTCAGGTGATTCTGGTGATGACAATGTTGGTGATGGTGATTCTGGTGGTGGTGGTGATGATGGTGGTGGTGATGGTGAAGATGATGGGGAAGGTGTTAATGGTGGTGGTGATGATGATAGTGAAGATGGGGATGGTGGTGATGGTAATTCTGGTGATGATGATGGTGAAGGATGGTCGTGATGGTGATTCTGGTGGTGGTGATGGTGAAGATGATGGGGAAGGTGTTAATGGTGGTGATGATGATGATGATAGTGAAGATGGTGGTGATGGTAATTCTGGTGATGATGGTGAAGGAAGGTCGTGATGGTGATTCTGGTGGTGGTGATGATGGGGAAGGTGTTGATGGTGGTGGTGGTGGTGATGATGATAATGATAGTGAAGATGGTGCTGATGGGGATGGTGGTGGTGGTGATTCTGGTGACGATGATGCTGGTGAACATGATGATGGTGATGATGGGGAAGGTGGTGATGGTGATGGTGATTCTGGTGGTGGTGATGATGGGGAAGATGGTGATTCTGGTGATGGTGATGTTGATGGTGCTGATGTTGATTATGGTGATGGTGATGATGATGGTGCTGATGTTGATTCTGGTGATGATGATGATGGTAATCATGTCTTTTTGAACAATTTTGATACAGTGTAATGTCTATGTATAACCTGCAGATGTCATTGTTATTATTCCTTATAGAGTTGTAGCACAAGCTTTGTATGGATAGTGTAGGGAATGAACATATTTGAGAGAGGAAAATATTTTATGTTGTATCCTGTGCCTTGAACCATAATACAAGTCCAGACATTCATTCTATATGTTCGCTTGACTGGCTCCATTCTTTGCAAAAATAAAAAGTTATTTTGTGTTGAGTAAGATTTGTCTTTGAAAGGAGGAATGAATCACAGAGAGGAAGAGAAATTACAAAAACTGGGACAGGGCTGCTGTTTACCTATAACACCTTAATTATCTCAGAAAACTGTGTCAAAGTAACAGTATCATAATTTTATGTTATATTGTCTCATTTAGGCAAGCTGCTCATAAATCCTGCTTTTACTATAATTTCCTGAAACGTTCCCTATTCTATTAACTGCCAGTGAACTCAAGGGGGTCAGCAGAGTATTGAGTTTCGATCATGAGATGAGAGGCCACTCATGTATTTAAATGCCAGTGGGTGCATAGCCTTAGGCAGCTACAATGGGACAATAAACAACACTACAATGCAGGGAATATTTAATTGTTTCTTAACTGCAAACAGGTCTATTATTCTTTACCTCAAGAACACCACTTAGCCTTGTGTTGCATTGTCTTGTTTTACTGTATTCTCTCTGTACAGCACTTGACCTTTTATGGCACCTTATAAATAAAATATAATGATCATAATACCATTTAAAAAAATTACCCAGAGCAAATTCACACACATAAAACTGTGAAAATGCAGATTATCCTTACTTAGTCAGGCCTTAGAAACTATGATGAAATAGGCCCTCAAGAAGGATGGATAATTATGTCCGTGAGTATTAAAGATGAATATAAGCGCTAAAGAGTTCTTAAAATATTATTATGAGAAGTAGTAGTAGTAGTAATTGTAACTGTATTTATAGCATACTTTATGGCGCTATATAAATTAAAGAAGATGATGATGATGATATATAATGGGCCTGATTCATCAAGCAGTGTATTCTGAGTGCAGCCCACGTTCAGTATTATACGCACGTATTTTGGCTTTGCCCGAGTCCAGCAAGGCACGGATCTCAAAACATGTGTGCTTTTGAATCCGGGCGGCAGGTCTGCTGTACTCTACTGCACCGGACGCAGCAGAATACGTCCAATACCTATGGGGATTATTAATTCGCAAAATAATGCACAGGAACATAAAAACAATTATTGAATTAATGTCACCTGGTAATATTGCAGGCATTAATGATAAAACAATTGGAAAAAAAAAATATTTTGTTTTTTAATTTTTTCCCCCTTGAAATACATTTATTAGGATGCTGTTAATGTCTGCTGAACATAAAATACATTTTTACAGTTGCTCCTGATTGCAAACACATGTTATAGCATGCATGTAAGACTGTCATCACCACTGATCAGAACTTAGGCTAGCTCCATAGCCAGAACAAGAGATTCGGCAGGAAAGCAAGTAACTTTCAGACACTCAGAGCTTGATTCGGATGTGGCTGCGTGCACTGCGGGTTTGAAAATGTGGAGATGTTGCCTATAGCAACCAATCAGATTCTAGCTGTCATTTTGTAGAGAGCACTAAATAAATGACAGCAAGAATCTAATTGGTTGCTATAGGCAACATATCCACTTTTTCAAACCCGCAGTTTAGTAAATCTAGCCCTTAGTGTGAATTCACTATGACAAAACGCCCCTTGCCCATGCAATTCACTCCGCGAAATCGTGTGCTGTAGTAAGTGTCCTATGCATACGAACACGCAGCGGACAGGGCTGCGTTGACGGACGTATCTCCCGTTTCTGGGCAAGTGCAGAGTGATTTGCACAGAGTGATTTTGCAGACGATACACTCAAAATCGGCAGATACGCGCCCGGGTGAATCAGGCTCTTTATGTCTATTGTAAAGCAATTTATTGGAGGCCAGTTGTGAAAACTGGTGCACAGGTACTGTAACTAGGCAGAAAAGTGCTGTAATCAACCAATTAGATGTTCCATTTTGTAAGCTGTACTAGAAAAATTGGAAGCTGGAATCTGAGTTACAGCATTTTGCGCCACATTTCATAAACGTCCTCTTACATAAAAAAGTTATTTGTTTCATGTTTTCTAACAGCTTCCGTTTAAACCTACAGCACGTGATGGCTGCAATAAACGCAGGGATAATCCCTGTAGGAAACGCCTCCAGTCAGAACAGCCACTGGGATTTGGGGAGCTCATTCTTCTTCGCTGGGACTGTTATCACCACAATAGGTAGGACTCCGCCTTCTACATACATGTGTTTAATGAAACACTTATTTGTGCTATTAAATATCAATGCTGGTTACAAAATTGACCTGTTTCATGTATTTATGTGAGCAGTTCAATAGATTCTAGAATACAGAGTTTAATTGTTACACTAATTTCACATGGCAGTAACAGTATGCAGAAAAAGGATACAATGACTTTTATTGCATTACTTTTAAATAGAACGCAAAGTGATTTTCCTAAATTATATAGTCTGTAATTATAAGTAATTGATACTTTGAATATTGTGTTGCTATGGATTTGGATTTTACCCTAGAGAGGACGTCATATTGATCTTGTAAAATGTTTAACCCAGCGCAATCTGCTGCGCTTTAGCCAGCTGTGTGAAATGCGTCTTGTTGCTTTATACTGTAACGTGTAATGCTGGATGAGGTTATTCCTATGTTTGTAATGTGTAATACTGGATGAGGTTATTCCTATGTTTTTAACGTGTAATGCTGGATGAGGTTATTCCTATGTTTTAAATTAAATCTTGTAGGGAAAGGAGATTATTGTTTATGCTTATGTTTGGAAAGTGGGAAAAACAACCGCACAGCCAAATCTTGCTGTTGATTGGTCATTTTCGAGAGCCAGGAAAGAGCTGCTCCTATCTAACTCTGTAGTCATGATCTCATATTAGGTTGGTCATCCAAGATTGACAGCGTAAAACCTTTTAAAAACAAACAAACATTCACAGTCACTTGTAAAATATATATAATTGTAAGTCAAGCCGCTTTTATTTTATTATATTTTTTTAATAGCGTCCTTTGGAATACACTGGGATTCAAGGATATTTGTGCTTGAATCCCACTGTCTGTGAATCTTTACACCAGAGCATATCCAGGCAATAATAATGAATTGCATGAGAGCTGAGGTAACGCATGCAATTAATGGAATAGGACTTATTGTATCAGACCTATACTTTGTGTAGGGAAGTAATTAGGCTTTGAGAAGCAAATTGAATGGCTATGTGACCGAATTCTGGGTATGACTCCCGGGAGAGCAGGGAATTCTCCCTCATCCTGTCCCCTATGGGCCTCAATGACGCGATTCATGGCTAATTGCGTCAATTTGGTCCCGTCCCTGCAACAAATTGGCAGTTTTTGTCACAGGGCCAAAATGACGCGTTTCGCCATCACCCGCCCCCTTCTGGGATCTCCTGGAGGGAGACTACACAAAGTAAGCAAGTATGTTCTACCTTTATGGTTCATATCTGAGAATTTAAGTTTTAGGGTTTAGTGATTCATTAAGTTATGAAATGATCTTTATGAACAAGCATGAGAGCTCATTGTGACACAGGTCAGGTATGCTAGATACACTCTACTGTAGCATGTATCTTGCATATATAACCTAATTTGCTAAAAATATATTTTTGCAAAAGACTGGGCATATAATTTTACTGCGATTATTATAAAAATGTGCAAAAAAATCTGTTACTTCCCCCTCTCTTATATCCAACATTACTTGAGAGATCAAATGGAACAGAATTGGGTCTCTGGAACAATACAGGACACATATGAAAAATGTGTTGTATTTATATGTAAATTTGTTCATATGTATCCAAATGTGGCATCTGTACTGTATATGTATCCAGCTTTAAATGACCGAGCTGGGAAAAGAACAGTCACAAAGTAGCTGATTTATGTTTCTAATTATTATATGTTAGCCCTTTATTTATAAAGTAGCAAAATATTAAATACTACTATTTTTACTACACTACTAGATTTTTATTTATTCCCTAATATCGGGCGGAATTCAATTCCCACTGGATTAGATTGCGGAAATTTTAATCCGGCTTTCTGCTCACAGCTCGGCGTTGAAACTACCATAATAACGGTAATTAAGCGCATTATTACCGTAATAATGGTAATAATGCGCAGGCCGCGTTACTTTTACCAGTAACGCGGACAATTGAATTCCCCCTATAAAGTTATATTGTCCTTAAATACCCTATTGGGCAGCACGGTGGCTCAGTGGTTAGCACTTCTGCCTCACAGCACTGGGGTCATGAGTTCGATTCCCGACCATGGCCTTATCTGTGTGGAGTTTGTATGTTCTCCCCGTGTTTGCGTGGGTTTCCTCCGGGTGCTCCGGTTTCCTCCCACACTCCAAAAACATACTAGTAGGTTAATTGGCTAATTATCAAAAATTGACCCTAGTCTCTTTCTCTCTATATGTCTGTGTCTGTGTATGTTAGGGAATTTAGACTGTAAGCTCCAATGGGGCAGGGACTGATGTGAGTGAGTTCTCTGTACAGCGCTGCGGAATCAGTGTCGCTATATAAATAAATGGTGATGATGATGATATTGGGAATCTGTAGGAATAAAGGAATTTGTTTTACCCTTTTTCCTTTAGGCGTGTTACAATGAGCATACTGTATTTATCCCACAACACACACTGCCCTAGTCTCACACCATCCTTTATATCACACCATTTGACCCACAGTGGGTCTTCCAGTGCCCTTGGTGGGGTGTGAGTGTGACTAGGGCTAACTGATTGCTGTGTCCATGGTCCTGAAACCAAAGCTGGGTGAAGGTGACTAGTACCGGGTGCAAGAACAGAGTCATGTGAGTAACTGGGAAACTAGAGATGTCAACACAACTATAACATTACTCCTCTCAAGTCCTGCATTGTCAGATCAGCCAACACTAAGTATCAATGAGTGCAATCAATAAATTAATTAATGTGGGCAGCTGGCAGTGCTTCCTGCCGGACACTAGGTTCTTGCCTTGATTGTATAGTGGGTAATCCCATGTGCCTCGTAAACACTGACCTCCGGCGGAAGAGTCACAGAGGCCTACTTTTCACCTGTCAAGCCTAAAGAAATGAAAATTACTTCTTATTCGTTAAGCCGTTGCCACCTCCAATGACCCTGCTGCCACCATTGATGCTCCAAAGCTGCAGAGGGAGTTGATTACACTAGATTAGACAGTATTTGTAGCAATACAAAGTTTAAAACAACATTTCAAAACATTTGTTAATTTAGTAAATTCTCAAGTTTTTAGATGTTGCATTTTATATTATACTGTATTTATTTATTTTGATATTGCTTGCCTTTACGACAAATCTTAGCTAAATCATCAATACCCCTTTACACCCTTAATTTGGGGGACAAATGACATCTTTTGCGCTACATACAGCACAATTACTTATCTGTTACTTAGTGAAATAAACTTTCTGGAGAGAATGAAAATGTTTTACGTAATAAACCAGTGAGACGTAGGGGAAAAGTTTATATGACAGCTACAGTAATGAGATATGTTTCTCCCGTGATTTGCTGTGTCGGTGCGACTGTAATATCTCTAGGACACAGGATTTACAACCCAGGGTGATTATTTGCTCTCTCCGGACCATCTGTAGTCAGCGAGAGCCATTAGAATTCTGGAACATTTTAAAATAAATCACAAAGCACAGGTTTAAAAAAAACAAACAACTAATATTTGAGTTTTAAGATTTAAAACTTTAATTTGAGGGAAAATTCAATAAATAATTTAGAGAGAATTTAGCTGATAAAATTTGAATCACAAGAAGTTGAAAATAACTGTACGAAACCTTGTGGCGTTATAAAAATAAAGAAAAATAATAATCATAATAATAACTATTTAACTTCTTAATGGACTTATCTTAGAGCGTATTCAATATCGTCAATGTGTGACCTAAATGTGAGTGAAATTAGTTTTTCAAATACCACATTTTACATATTGGGCCACAGAATTTAACACATTATTCTAACTTGTGTGGTTTCAGGACACTTTGTGGGTCAGTTGAGGACAATTTGTGACTTTGGGCCATAATTATATTTTTAGTAAATCATTTCACATTGTTTTTTATTACTTCATATTATTTTATTGCAGTCTTCAGCCAGGCGATCATTCCCAACACTTTACAGTGAATGCAGGTAATAAGGCGGACGTTGATTTGATTGCTGCTATAAAGGCCCCTGCTATAGGCTGCTATTTCTCTCTGTTACATTTGATGCTGACATCCACTAACTTTTCATGCAAACAATGTATTTTCCAGGTCTTTATGACATAGTCCTATCCTAGTTCTCTTCCTACCTTTCTAATCGCTCTTTCAGTGTTAGTTTCTCTGGATCCACCTCCTCTCAGCTTCCTCTATCAGTTGGAGTACCACAAGGCTCAGCACTAGGTCCTCTGCTATTCTCTATCTACAACACTTCTCTTGGAAAACTAATAAGCCCCTTTGGATTTCAGTAACATCACAATTCAGGTGACACCCAGATTTATCTATCTTCATCAGATCTTTCATCATCTGTGACCCACGTTACTTACTGTCTTTTTGACATGTCATATTGGATGCCCTCAAAATAAATCTTTAAAAAACTTAGCTAATAATCTTTCCAGCAGTCAATAGAAGCTACTTACTTGTCTCTATTTCTGTTGACAAAACGACAATAAACCATATCTATATTTGCCAACATAAGCAAGTTGTTTCCCGGGAGGTACTGGGGGCAAGAAGTGTCATTAGCCCCGCCCCCAAAATGGTGATCACTATTTTGGACTAATAAAAAGCAGGGGGAGGGGCCACAATGATGCATACACTGCGTCGCTAAGCTCCGTCCCCTCCGTTTAATTTACAGAGGCAGGCGGGATTCAGGAGAATTGCCTGCTGGGCATTGAGCATAAGGGGTAGAGTCATAGTTGCCTACTCTCCCAGAATGTCCAGGAGGACTCCCAGAAATTCGGAAGTCTCCCGGACATTCCGGGAGAGAAGGCAACTATGACCCTACCCCTTATGCTCACTGCCCAGCTGTCATCCTTGATTCACAACTGTCCCTTCTACCCACATCCAATCTGTTTCCGAATGTTGCATACATCCAGGAAGCATTTCAGAGTACTCGCATACCTCACACAAGACATACATTCCAGAGTACTCACATACCTCACACAAGACATACATTCCAGAGTACTCACATACCTCACACAAGACATACATTCCAGAGTACTCACATACCTCACACAAGACATACATTCCAGAGTACTCACATACCTCACACAAGACATACATTCCAGAGTACTCGCATACCTCACACAAGACATACATTCCAGAGTACTCACATACCTCACACAAGACATACATTCCAGAGTACTCACATACCTCACACAAGACATAAATTCCAGAGTACTCGCATACCTCACACAAGACATACATTCCAGAGTACTCACATACCTCACACAAGACATACATTCTAGAGTACTCACAAACCTCACACAAGACATACATTCCAGAGTACTCGCATACCTCACACAAGACATACATTCCAGAGTACTCACATACCTCACACAAGACATACATTCCAGAGTACTCACATACCTCACACAAGACATAAATTCCAGAGTACTCGCATACCTCACACAAGACATACATTCCAGAGTACTCACATACCTCACACAAGACATACATTCCAGAGTACTCACATACCTCACACAAGACATACATTCTAGAGTACTCACAAACCTCACACAAGACATACATTCCAGAGTACTCACATACCTCACACAAGACATACATTCCAGAGTACTCACATACCTCACACAAGACATAAATTCCAGAGTACTCGCATACCTCACACAAGACATACATTCCAGAGTACTCACATACCTCACACAAGACATACATTCCAGAGTACTCACATACCTCACACAAGACATACATTCCAGAGTACTCGCATACCTCACACAAGACATACATTCCAGAGTACTCACATACCTCACACAAGACATACATTTCAGAGTACTCACATACCTCACACAAGACATACATTCCAGAGTACTCACATACCTCACACAAGGCATACATTTCAGAGTACTCACATACCTCACACAAGGCATACATTTCAGAGTACTCACATACCTCACACAAGACATACATTTCAGAGTACTCACATACCTCACACAAGACATACATTCCAGAGTACTCACATACCTCACACAAGACATACATTCCAGAGTACTCACATACCTCACACAAGACATACATTCCAGAGTACTCACATACCTCACACAAGACATACATTCCAGAGTACTCACATACCTCACACAAGGCATACATTTCAGAGTACTCACATACCTCACACAAGACATACATTCCAGAGTACTCACATACCTCACACAAGACATACATTTCAGAGTACTCACATACCTCACACAAGACATACATTCCAGAGTACTCACATACCTCACACAAGACATACATTCCAGAGTACTCACATACCTCACACAAGACATACATTTCAGAGTACTCACATACCTCACACAAGACATACATTCCAGAGTACTCACATACCTCACACAAGACATACATTCCAGAGTACTCACATACCTCACACAAGACATACATTCCAGAGTACTCACATACCTCACACAAGACATACATTTCAGAGTACTCACATACCTCACACAAGACATACATTTCAGAGTACTCACATACCTCACACAAGACATACATTCCAGAGTACTCACATACCTCACACAAGACATACATTCCAGAGTACTCACATACCTCACACAAGACATACATTCCAGAGTACTCACATACCTCACACAAGACATACATTCCAGAGTACTCACATACCTCACACAAGACATACATTCTAGAGTACTCACAAACCTCACACAAGACATACATTCCAGAGTACTCGCATACCTCACACAAGACATACATTTCAGAGTACTCACATACCTCACACAAGACATACATTTCAGAGTACTCACATACCTCACACAAGCCATACATTCCAGAGTACTCACATACCTCACACAAGACATACATTTCATTGAACTATAGAGGATGCAGGGGGTGCGGTGGTTATAGGGGCTCAGAGGTGGATGGTCACCACCAAATCCAGGGCCCCTGCTCTGCCCAGTGCAGACTATATACTCTCTGGGCATATACAACATTGGGAGATACCCTTTCTCATAACACCCAACTCCTGGCATTAGCATAGACATTAATATTAGATAGCTCAATGATATTACAGTACACATCCCATGTGTCTGCATTTATTTCTCTGCCAAAAGATCCTACTACTTGGACAAAATATTATGTTGCAAGAAATAAAAATAATTTCCCCTAATTTTGAGATTATGTTCTTTAATTTAAATTTTATTTTTTTGTAACCAGTAAATGCCTTGTATTGCAGATGGATCTCTAATATGAAATATACTTGGGTCACACAGTAAATACTTAGAAATACAAAACTTTCCCTCATAGACAATGGCAGTGGGGCGTTCTTCCAGGTGTCTGTACTAGCCCCGAAATAACAAATGAGCTATATAAATATGTATATAAGAGCAATACAGGCAACAAAAATAAATACCTAGCCCCTATTCAGAGTAGTAACTCTCAACCACTCTTAACTCCTCTTTATTAAATGGGCAGCTAAGCCGCTTAACACTTTATGCTCTAATACAAAGACCACAGACCTTTCTCTGCAGAGGTCCCTCTACAGCTGGTCATTGTGATCACTCCTTCTGCTTCCAGCTATCCAGAAACAGGAGCCCTTCATGTCTCTAGTTGGCCACTGTAGCAGTCTCCTGCGGTCCTCTGACACAATCCAGCTCGCTGACCTTGCCCCAGGTCTGGCCTGCAGCTTCTCTCGTCTGCTGCATACAGGACACACCATAACTCCTCAATTGGAGGATCCCAGATTCCAGGACATGAGCCGACTGCACGCTAGCGCCACCTAGCCTGTAACAACTACTATAAATAATGATATTATCATATAGTATTGTAATAATATATACATAGAGATAATATGAACATTTTTGTGAATAGGAACAGTGGACCCTGATTCAGATCCTGGACTTCTCCTGAAAGTCACACATGCTATTAACCTAGGGGTATACTAAGTTTCATGATAGAGTCAACTACTAACATTCTACTACTGACTTCAGGATGTCTATGAATAGTAATTTACTGGAGAGTGGATGCTATTCCAAACATTAAGACATTGAGCCCATGCAACTGCGTGCTCCAGAAATACTTCTGTACTGAGTTGCATCTTACACTTCTCTTCTCAGCAGGGGTGCAGTCACTAGGTAATAGCAGCGTATCTATGGGTATCTCACTTATTTACTTCTTATATTCATGAACAATGCAACATTCACTTCCAACCCTGAAGGAAGTGCAACTACGGGAATACAACTTCAGCGAAGTATAACTTATAAACTTATTGTTCTTTTTCTACATTTGCAAATGTCACAAACCTGAGCAACTGTGACAAAGAAAAGCAGCTGCCATTACATAAATTAAATAGGAAAAGTAAATATACACTAAACGGGCCTGGTTCATTAAGGAAAGTAAGACAAACCATGTTACAATGCAAGGGGTGCACGTTAGTTTATTATTTTGCACATAAGATAAAAGATAAATACTGGCTGTTTTTTCATGTATCACACAAATTATTGATAGCTTTATTTTTACACCGAAATTTAAAGTTGATCTAGGACATGCCCTACATCAATTATATATCTGTCCCCACATTTTAAATTTACATCCCGCTCCAATGCAACATGGTTTTGCCCAGGTGCAAAGTTACTCCAGACTTTACCACATCATCTGTCCCTTACCCCACTAGCTTAGTTAGCTACAGCCACCTGGATGTCCTGTATTAAAGACCCATGGAGGTTCTCTCTTAACTGCAGCTGTAGTCCATTGGTAGAGATCAAAAACTCAAAACCAGCTACACTGCACCTTCCATGAATCAAATCCCAGAATGAATATCACCTCCCCCCCCCTGGAGTGGCTCCTTATATCTAGGGTCAAATTTCCACAGTGCTTTCCCCTCCCTTGGCAAACCCCTGTGTCTCTCCTCGTTAAATATTGGTGAGTCCTGGACTAGGAGGCTTGGAGAGGGGAGTGGAGATGAGCTGTCCTTCCACAGAACCTCCCCTGCCAGATTGTAGACCAAACGTCTGGAGTAGTCTTGTGAGAACAATGGATACTAATTAATCTTCCCCCTCACCAGTATCTTGCAACCTGATCCCTACCATAAGCTGCCTGGTTTCACTTTAAGTGCAATGAATAACAACCTCACTGCCACATCAACAATATGGAATAGCCAATATACATATTTACAATGAGCTACAATGTCCCCCTATCCACATGTAATTAGACAATGCAGTTGTACTCTGAGCTGGGGAACAAAAGCAAGGGCTATAAAAAGTACCTGCTATAATCCACATTATGTGAGAAACGAGGGACAGGCTGGTAAACGTGTTATCAAACTCGTTTCATCATATTGCCTATAGCAACCATCTATCATTTATTTAGTACATTCTACAAAATGACAGCTAGAATCTGATTGGTTGCTATAGGCAACATCTTCACATTTTCAAACCCGCAGTTTAGTAGATTTTTACACCCCCCCGGGAGTCTAGGGGATTTAGGATTGGGGACAATAATATTTCTATATTTCAGGGTCATTAATCTTTATTCAGGATCAGGAGCAATACCTTTGCTTGTTGTTCTGGATCTTAGAAATATGATTTTCTGTATTGTTTTCTGTGCTGGCAGTTTGATTCTGTGTGTTGACATTTTACAAACAGTAAACAGTAAACTCAGTGAACTTATGCTGTTAGCTTTGTGTTGAGGGCAGCTCTTTGTTATTTATGTACTGTAAACAGTTATTTTATGTTGTGACGGTCTGTACCTATCTTACTTGAGTCCTTACTCCCGTACTCAAATAAAGTATTGTTGTCTTATTTCCTATGTGAACTAGATAGTTAAAAAATAGAGAGATGTTAAGAAATATCAGTCAATTCTGATCATATGGCCTGAACTTCCAGCATGAGCATATTGGCTCGTACATGCACAAACCCATATTTAGCTTTAATATATATATATATATATATATATATATATATATATATATATATATATATATTATTTCTATCTTCCTTTATTTTTCTCTCCCCCCTTTCTTTCTCTCTTTCTTTCTTCTTGTCTCTCTTTCTTTCTCTCTTCTGTCTATGCTTTTCAGCACTGTATTTACATAAGCAGACAGGATTGTTGATGTTGTTGCCCTATGACACACTCCAACTGTCTTAATTTCGATGGAATAGTCCCTATTTTAGGGCTCTGTCCAGCTGTTCTGCCCAGGGACATGTTTGTTCTGCGTGTGGGAAAGTTGGGATATATATTTCGTTCAATGCTGCTCTGCATGTTGTAGTGTTTGAAGGGGACGAGAGATTTCTAAGGGGCAGCCTAGTGCTAGACAGCCCTCTTGTGATGCGACCACGCCCCCTTGTGATGTGGCCACACCCCTTATCAAGATGCCGGGTACTGAAATGTTGGGAGGTCTACCTTTGCTTGACATAGAGCAGCTTTGTGTGGCCACAACAGAAACAATCAACTCAAGTTACTTGGGGCCTGATTCATTAAGGGTCTTAACTTAAGAAACTTCTTATTTAAGTCTCCTGGACAAAACCATGTTACAATGCAAGGGGTGAAAACTAGTTTTCTGTTTTGCACATAAGTTAAATACTGACAGTTTTTTCATGTTGCACACAAATATCAACTTTAAATTTCAGTGTACAAATAAGCTATCAAGTATTTGTGTGCTACATGAAAACACAGTCAGTATTTAACTTATGTGCTAAACAGAATACTAATTTGCACCCCTTGCATTGTAACATGGTTTTGTCCAGGAGACTGAAATAAGAAGTTTCTCAAGTTAAGCTCCTTAATGAATCAGGCCCTAGGTTTGCAGAGTTTGCAACTAAAGCCAGAAAAGAAACAAACTAAACATTTTAAACATTTTTTATTAAAGATCTTTTTAAAGCAATGCAACTTTTTCCTTTGAAACTGTAATAAAAGAGACGTGAGTCGATTCACTGAAACAGAACATTGCAAATTGTTCCGTGAGCTGATCCGTAGAAGGTTCATTTATAGTCACTAACTACTGTTTTGTTCCAGTGAAACCAAGTCCTTCTAAATTAAACACAAAAAGGGAATTGGACAGACAAGATGAGCTAGTTTCTGGTGTACAGAGAATGTAGATGCCAATCCTAGACCATCTCTAAGAGCACACAGGTTCTCTTAATGTAACCGAGCGTCTTATGACGTCAACCCAGCGAAATTATTTAAGACATTTGACCATTGCTTGATATACGCAGCGTTTTGCTTCCTCTAACTGCATGAAACGCGGTCACATAAATAATTCTTCTGCACAGCAAATCTAACCTCATCATATTTAGTTGATAAAACCTTGTGTGCTCTCAGAGGATTGAGCTCCAGCCTCTGACATTCATTAGAACTAAAGTTCCTTACACTTGGCATTTGCTCATGTTGTGATGTTCTCCCTGCAATACCATCAGTATTTTAATGTAATATTCTACACTATCTAGTCATCGGCTCTCGCTTGTATTGCTATTTGTCAAAGAAGGGATCATTGATAAGGGAAATCTGGCCTATGAAGCTGAAAAGTCTTGTACGATAAGAGACCTTGTCTACTATACTAGTATTATGATTTATAGGAACCATCATTACCCTTACATTTTTACTTAGATAAATCTTAATATGTAGGACCTTAAAACATATTATAAAGTTGTCACTGACAATTGATACAAAGTAATAAACACAGTTGCTAATGCGATATCTGACAATTGGTTGGAAATTGGTCTGATCATTATCAGGCATGTTGGTGACCACTTTCGGCCTTCCTACCACATTAACAGGCTACGCCACATGGGATCTGTCCTCTTAACCGATGGGCAAAGCAGGCACAGTTCCTGGCATTCTGGCTGAGAGGTTCGAACGCCCCGTATATGTCCTCCATACGGTTCATATATTAAACACAAAATATGCAGCCAAGCGGTGCTTTAAGATTTGTGCAAGCATAGGTGCACGACACTTTCCGGATGAGGAAAGCGCCTCTATACAGGCGCTTTGTGGGCCAATGTTAAGAATTGGGCGCTGAGAAGGCAGTGCGCAAAAGTAACAATGTCACTTCAAAATCCTGCCTACTATCACTTATACACCACCCTGTGCAACTTTTACATTTACCGCACATTTGATTCAAATTGTGAGAGTAAGAGGATATAGGACTGTTCTCATTTCCTGTGTTACTGTTTAATGTACCTTTACATTGGTAGATTCACTATCCTGTATAAAGTGTGCCAGGTTGGTGATTAGAAGTATAGTCCAACACCTGACCTACATCGGTGGCAGTCAGCATAACGAGCCTGGTAGTGGAAGGAGCCGTTCGGTGTGAAGACGTTGGGGTAAGTCTTGTCGGAATAATCACCATCATTATTCCGTACCCCACCCTACATCGGTGGCAGTCAGCATATCGAGCCTGGTAGTGGAAGGAGCCGTTTGGTGTGAAGACGTTGGGGTAAGTCTTGTCGGAATAATCACCATCATTATTCCGTACCCCACCCTACACTGGTGGTAGTCAGCATATTGATGCCGACTACCCCGACAAGACTTACCCCAACGCCTTCACACCAAACGGCTTCTTCCACGACCAGGCTCCAGGACGACTGCAAGGCATCGTGACGAATGAAGAAGCCGACGAGACTTGATGATGTCACTGGCGACCGTAACGCTCTTATCCGTGCTGTAAAGGGGGTAGTGTAAGTATGCGGGCATGGACAATGTACTTTGCAAACCGTTGTACCCTGTCCATGCCCGCATACTTACATTACCCCCTTAACAGCACCGATAAGAGTTTTGCGGTCGCCAGTGACGTCATCAAGTCTCACTGGCTTCTTCATTCGTCGCGATGCCTTGCAGTCTGTTGTCACATCAGTTGTCCTGGAATTTGGTTGTGGAAGGGGCCGCTCGGTGTGAAGACGTCTGTGTAAGTCTTGTCGGAATAATCACCATCATTATTCCGTACCCCACCCAACCTACACTACCTCTGAGCAACATTTTACACCTCTGTAGTAACCACCATCTTAACGCAAATCATTACCTGTATAAAAAGGGGCATTAAAATAGGCAAACAGATCAGACATCGGCCTTTGTGCTGCGGAACGTTACTGAATCCTAGGCGCTTATCTGAATGGTTCCTAAATTCGATATGTTGTCCATATTTCTATAGTATTGGTCTGACAGATTTGTTGCTACTTTGGCTATGTATGTAGAAGACCAGATTGAACTGATTTGGTTGTTTGAGCATCCATAGATCAGATTGTTAGTAGTCTATTGAATTTTGGTCACTCCGGTCAATGTGGACATCGGATCAGATTTGTAAACCTGTTTTGCTCTTTGTAAAATATTCTTTATTATGTCCAACACGATTCCTTTATTTATATTAGAGACACAATCCATCTGTCGGATCTACATAAGTGGTGATTAGTCTAGATAAATCTATTTTTACTTTACTGTTGGTCCAGACTTGAATCACTTGGAAACACATGTTGATGGTGGGTATGATAAATGTGAATATAAACATGCTGCTAATGGTGACCGCGTATCTCTGACTAAACAAAGTTTTTTGGAGGTCTCAACACTGTTTACGTGTCTCCCGGAGAAAGAGAAACACACGTGATTTGCTATAAAACCGATGTCCTGCATCTGTAATAACAGGTGAGTCATCGTAGCGTGTTACTGTGGGTTTTATTGTTTTCACAGAGGAAATTCAGTTTGAAAATATCATAACCGGTTGATACGGTTCAACCTGTCATATCAGTCATTCGCCATTAGTCAGAGGGAAATATGTGCTTTATCTCTGACAAAAATATTTCCAATAACTAGCAATACTGTACATTGTTTTTGTTATTTTTTTTAAAAAAATAAGGCAAAATGAAATGAATCGTGGGAAAATCGCAGAAGCTTGGGAGTGACTGTTTCTAAGAATACCTGCTGACGCTTAATATTTTAGGGAAGTTTCCCTAGATCTCGTTTACATACATTCTTTTTTTAACCTGATAAAAGCTCAAGCACTCGGTTTGTATGAGTGTCCTTTACTCAAACACTCTAAAGGGTTAGGTAGAGTCATTGTGGGCAACACGGTGGCTAAGTGGTTAGCACTTCTGCCTCACAGCACTGGGGTCATGAGTTCGATTCCCGACCATGGCCTTATCTGTGTGGAGTTTGTATGTTCTCCCCGTGTTTGCGTGGGTTTCCTCTGGGTGCTCCGGTTTCCTCCCACACTCCAAAAACATAGGTAAATTGGCTGCTATTAAATTGCCCTTAGTCTCTCTCGATCTGTGTGTGTATGTTAGGGGATTTAGATTGTACGTTCCAATGGGACAAGGACTGATGTGTATAAGTATACGGAATCAGTGGCGCTATATAAATAACTGATGATGATTGCAGCCTATTTATCATTCTGTGGCGATAAGGCCAATTTTATAGCACCGTTTGTAGCGGCGATAGACCAATTCCCAGGGCCAGTTTTGCTGATACGTGACCCGGCTTGGCAGTTTGCAAATGCTTTGTGGGTTTTTCAGCGACACTCATAAAAATAGCTATCATAGTTTCCTACTCTCCTGGGATATCCGGGAGACTCAGGAATTTTTGGGAGTTCCGCAGGGCATCCTCCCGCATTCTGCCCACTTAGTTAGTAAAGTGGGTGGAGGCGGGGCTAAGGGCGGGGCTAAACGCCTCCTGCTGTAATAGGCCAAAATTGGTAAAGTTTAACAGCAGGGCGGGGCCTAAATATGCTATTCATGTGGCCACACCCCCACAGTGCAGTAGCTAAACCTCCCCTCCTGGAGAATCCACTGCCAAAGTTGCCATATATGCTATATAGTAAAGAAAATAAATAAAAATATGAAAAAAAATATATTTTTAAGTGTTTGACGATTGACAGAAATGCTTTATTGATTTTTTTCCCCCCTGTTTTTGCCTTGTTAAATAGGCACAGGGAAGATTTCTCCAATGTGAAACACCCATTTTCGCTGGAGATCAGGCTTGTTGTCCTATAATTAATATAGGCCTTTATCTAATTTATAATGATATTATGAAGATAGTCAACTAATATTCAGGAGATGTTACGTCTAGGAAACATCATTTACTGAATCGGAGCCACTTGTCTGAATCGTTCTATATGTACATATATATTGTCCATATTTACATAATGAGTGCTGAACAGATTTGCTGCCACTTGGACCAGATTGCACAGTTTTGGTTACTTGGGCATCGGTTTAAAGACCAGTGTTTAAATGTATCAAGTTGAGAGTTTTCCGGCGGGTTTGAAAATGGAAATGTTACCTATAGCAACCAATCAGATTCTAGCTATCATTTTGTAGAATGCACTAAATAAATGATAGGTAGAATCTGATTGGTTTTTCAAACCCGCCGGAAAACTCTCAGCTTGATACATTTACCCCCAGGTTGCAGGAGGCCTAAAGCATTCTGGGAAGCAGGTGACTGAACAGCCAAGGTAGACACATCTGCAGATCAGATTTGTGAGACTGATTGAACAAGTACATTCGAGCCCCTGGAAACAAGTTATTTACTAATAGGGAACGTTGCAATGGAAAAGAAATGTTAATCATTTTAATGAAGTTCAATATGTCAGACAGAAGATATAATTGCTGTAGTATGGTTTATATTGGCAATATCTGAGTCGCACATCAGAATACTAACAACACTTGTTGGGAATATGCCTTAGGTGAGAGAACTAATTTAGTTGCACACTGAGATTGTTGAATACATTATATGATTGAGTTGCTGTAGATAATTTTTCACTTTTTCCTAGAAAAAAATAGAAAAAAAAATATTTTATCCTATTTCTTTTCTCTTTGCTTCTTTTTCCTAAAAAACAGTTTATTTGTTTTTCTCTCGCATGTTGTTGATAGAAGGCGACATTAAAGGAGGAACAAGGTCTGACCTGATTTATCTTGATTACAGACTTTACTTCACAAGCACTTGTGATTTTGATAAGGGTGTGCAGACTTTTCATATCCACAGTAATTCAAAAGAAAATGTGATTTGATTCCGCAGACCAGATAGTTCACAGTAGATGTCAGTGATTCAGCCAGAAGGGGTTCGGAAAGTTTGTTCTCCTTGATTGAATGACGCATTGCTCAACCCATAGCTAACACTGGGGATAAGATTGTTTAAAGTGCATCATGCTTAATCATAAGATGCCAATATGCGCTCAGCTTTGGTTTGGCATTAGTCTTATTCAGTACAACTCTATTAGCAATACTAGGGGCAGTTTTCTGATTTTTTTTGTTTGTTTATTGTTCATTGTTGTGTTAAAAAAAGTTTTCTGCGTACAGATAAATGTAGTATATTGGAACGCCCTCCTGCAGCATTTACTGAAGGCATTACTTTATCTTGTTGGCTTCCTTTTGTCTTTTAACGAAAGCCTTATGAGCAATCTTCATGTTATGGTGACAAAATATATTGCAACGGCTGTGTCACTTATATGCTCCCACTGGCATAACTCTAATAATGTCACTCATTTGAAGCAATGGATTGTTTACTTGTTACAGGTCTTCTGAATGGGGTACATGTTGACTTATATTCTTTGTAAAAAATACATTGGTCTCTTTGGTTTAATTATACCCAAGAATTGTGACTTTAGAAGCCAAACATCTATTATTCTGAATCCCCGTAGAGGGTGTAGGATAGGCTAAATTATAGAATGGCAATCACGTGCCTTCCAATGCCCCTAATTTGTGGTGAACCTGTTTGTGGTGTGGATGAATCGGAGAGCGCCTTGGATGGATATAGGGCATGGTCTAATTTGTCACTATTGTCCAGCTGGGAATGATGGGAGGTCCATAATCTACACATATCGGGTCTGATTCATCAATGAACTCAAGGTGAACGCAATTTTTTTTTTTTTTCAATTGGACGGAAATTACACGCATTTAAGTTCAAGAGGTTCTCAAGAAATGTTTCTAGTATAAATACAGGTATAAGTACACCCTGCCTATAAGCAGATACACAGAACACACTGCAGGATCTGCACAATGCATATGTATAAAGTACCAAAAATAATTATTAAATTCATTAACACCTGT
Organism: Mixophyes fleayi; assembly: GCF_038048845.1. Lineage (NCBI taxonomy): Eukaryota > Metazoa > Chordata > Amphibia > Anura > Limnodynastidae > Mixophyes > Mixophyes fleayi. The sequence continues at coordinate 329,800,704 of NC_134404.1, forward strand.
AAATAATATAATCCTTAGTAAAAATGCATTTAAATGTTTTTTTGTTTTTTTTACATGAAATACATTTAACAGGATGTTCTTAATGCCATATTGTACATAAAAGCCATATTTACATGTGCTCTTAATTGCAAACACATGTTAAAATCGCGTACCTGAGAGATGCCGAGAGCTTGAAGCCCCAAGCAGTACTCAGTTTGTTTATTAGTTTACTATGGTTGTCCCCAATTGTAAAGTGCTACGGAATATGTTGGCGCTATATAAATAAACGATGATGATGATGATGGACGAATGTGTGTGTGACCTTGGCACTCCCTTACTGTACATCGCCTACATGCTACGTCCCTTCCCTCCCCCCGTTTCACCCTTGAAATTGTCGGCTGTTGGAAGTGTCCTTTGCGTTCGAAGATAAAGTGCATGCACTTGCATTTACTGGCGTATAGTCCGTTTCTGGACATGCGCAAAACAGTTTTGCGCAAAATATGGCACATTTTGGGATTTATGTTACTTAATGAATCAGGCCCATTAGGAGCAGGCTGCAGATGAAAATGGAAATTGTGATTGCCCCAGGACATATCTCCTTTCCAGTCTACAGATATCATTGCCTATAGCACGGGCAGTGCTGGCTGTTGAAGAGTGCCATTGTTTGTGTCTTTCTTCTGGTGTAGGGAGTAAAAAAGACTGTACTGCAAAGGCAAGCTATACGGTGTGACCACGTGGACCTGTAGGAAGTTGCAAGCAGAAACCTGAGCTGCCAGATCTTGTTAGGTATTGGATATGTTCCTTTGTGAGTCTAAGCAAGTGATGAGCGTCAAGTGGCGCGCCGAGCCTTCACCTGCGGCACCCCCGGCCAACTGCTCTCAATCTCATTTTCTGGTTAATAAGCAGATAATGAGGACGAACCAGGGCACCCAATTTCCACGTCACGTATCCTTCTCTGCACAGTGCGGGGAGGTAATACGACATACCCGGAGGAGGAAGAAGTAGCAGCGTGTTCTCCCTCCTTCCACTAGGCAGTCCTTTTGAAACCTGAGGGCCGCACATGCTACACAGCTAAGCCATGTAGCACATCACTGGTCTAACACTATCCTCTATAACAATAGGCATGTTCCCTTCGGTGGTATAAGGGGCCTACCTATCAGGGGCAGGCTGGGCTCGGGGGCCAATCCCATAGTGGGCTACCTTGGGCTGGATCACTGGGCCATCTGCATATTTTGTCCTATAAAATGTTACTAATAAACTGCAGAGTCGAGTCTTACGCCCCAGGCAAAAATTTACCAGCCCTCCCCTACCGCCTACGGATATTGCACAGCGTGCCGCATCTATAATACCGTAACAATTATTTCACAATTCTGTTAGCCCGTTAAACAATGTGTAGTGAACATTCACCCCTTTAAGTTTACCTGAGCTTGAAGAGTATTTCATTAGTGCACAGATGGTGGAAATTGTTTTTATAATTTAGGTTTATTTATTTGAACAGTTGAGCTTGTGTGGGGAGAGAGGGGATGAAACTACGAGTCTAACTAGAAATGAACATTATGTCGGACCCTATGTCTTAGATCTGCCCACTCTCCGTCCTCCTCGAAGCCCCTGGTTTGTCTTATGCTGAATTGTTTCTGTATGCCATGTGATTTATTCTGTTAATTACATCCGTGCATTTATTACTCTGCTCACCTGTAGCCATTGTTCTTATCTGTAGGTGCTTATGGAATCTTGCTATTGTGTTGTGTGTTCTCACCCACATGTGCACCCTATAGTTGATATTAGCATTTGGACTATCACTCACTCTTCAGGGATTTCTCTTTAAAAGAGAAGTGTGAATTCAAATATATGTTCTATATACTCTATTCGTGCACTTGACATCTTGACCTTACCTATTGAATTGCATTTGTTATTTCAGAGATTGTAACCTAATGAGATAGTAAACTTTAGAAATTGCTGTTCCATGAATTGAATTTCCTCTCACTAAATTATTGTTCCGTTTTCTGTCAGTGACAAACATAACATTGTAACGAAATGACCTTTGCTCATTTGTAAAAACTAGGAGGCTACACTTGCAGTCATGATAAATCAAGCTGTTTGGTGTTTAGCTGGCTATCTGCAGAGCAAGACTGCAAACAGAGTTACACATTTGTACAGCAGTGTGCTAGGTTTAAGAGATACAGGTGGAGGATATATGTGTGACAAAATAATAGTAAAGAGTCTGATTTAACTTACATGTTTGAAATGGTTTCAAAGTGTAATTTTCCACAGCTAACAGCCAACTTACAGGGTGTGTCTGCAGTGAGGCTAATCCAGCAGAACACCTGATGAGAACTCCTTTTAAAGGCCAAGTGGGAGTGTCACCTGTCCATCAAGCTAGGGCTGTGGGAGGAATGCAAAGTATTCAAACATGTCTATTTTCATTGTTAAGTGTGACCGAAGCTGAATAAGGTGGCCGGTGCCTAGGGAGCTGGTCTCTGTTACTTTAGCATTAGGGTCACAAGAATGTGTGTGCAACTTTATGTTAGGAATTACTTTGCCATCCTGACAAATCAAGGCAAAGTAAAAGGCAAGAAGGTGTTCATGTGTGCATCACCTGAAGTGTGCCCGTGTCACAATATACATATATATATATATATATATATATATATATATATATATATAAACACATTATATTGATATCGATATGAGCTACTGTGAAATATAAGAATACTGAAAGTCATTAATCAGTTCTATGACCATATAAAAGCACATGGTCACTTTAAATATTCTTATATTTAACTCGGGTGTGTTTTCCCTTATAATATATGAGCACTACTATAGATTTATGACAAAGAAATCAATCATTGGGATATAGTTAAGGTGCGTTAACTAGAATCAGAACACCCTATTTTAGTCAATCATCATCTTCTGCTCCTTCGGGATGTCACCATTGTTGAAGTGGGAGGAGATAAAACATCCTGTAGCTAATGAGATCATTAAACTGTTTCAAAGCAGCACAGATCATTTAAGGAGATCCTTATGTTGATCTTGTAGCTGCCACTTGTGTGGTCGTGTTATTGGGTACAGGAAAGGAGGCAGCCAGGAATAGAATACACTTGGATCATGGAAGAAGCAGGAGTTTAACTGATGCAGAAAAGATTGTGGTGCCAAATCCACCTCTATATGAAATGAAATTCACACATTTAGCTTGTTGTTACCATTTTATTCATTTATGTTCTAGTATGATTACTTGGATTTGTGTTTTGTTTTGGTAATGATAGGAAGTAGGAAGTAAAGCTGTCACACAGTTGTGCGGTATGTCAGGGTTATGTCTGTGACAGATTGCTGCTAATGGTGTTGTATGTACCGTGGGCAGTGTCAGGTACATTGTGATGGATGCAGACAAGGATGAAGCTGAAAAGCAATAGGAGATGTTAAAGCACAGTGCATGAATAATTGTGAAGAGCATCATATTTGTCACATGAATGGGGTATGTCTGGACAGATCTTGTTATCTTTGACTGGCGGTGTCAGAGAGTGACAAAGATATCTTACACAGCCTTTTATACAATAATATATATATATATATATAATCTCATCCATAACATTAAAACCACCTGCCTAATATTGTGTATGTCCCCCTCGGGTCAGAACAGCTCTGACCCATCGAGGCATGGACCCCACAAGCCCTCTGAAGGTGTCCTGTGGTATCTGGCACCAAGACGTTAGCCGCAGATCCTTTAAGTCCTGTATGTTGCGAGGTGGGGCCTCCATGGCTGGGACTTGTTGTTCCAGCACATCCCACAGATGCTCGATCAGATAGAGATCTGGGGAATTTAAAGGTCAAGTCAACACCTTGAACTCTTTGTCATGTTCTTCAAACCATTCCTGAACAGTTTTTGTAGAGCAGCATCACGCATTATCCTGCTGACAGAGGCCACTGCCATCAGGGAATACCGTTGCCATGAAGGGGTGTACTTGGTCTGCAACAATGGAGGTACGTGTCAAAGTAACAACCACATGAATGCCAGGACTCAAGGTTTACCAGCAAAACATTGCCCAGAGCATCACACTGCCTCTGCCAGCTTGTCTCTTCCCATAGTGCATCCTGGTGCCATCTCTTTCACAGCTAAATGACACGCACACACCCGGCCGTCCATATGACGTAGAAGAAAACGTGATTCATCAGACCAGGCCACCATCTTCCATTGCTCCATGGTCCAGTTTTGACGCTCACGTGCCCATTGTAGGTGCTTTCGGTACTGGACAGGGGTCAGCATGGGCACTCTGAGTGGTCTGCGGCTACACAGCTCCATAACAGCAAGGTGTGATGCACTGGGTATAGTGACACCTTTCTTTCATAGTCAGCATTAACTTTTTCAGCAATTTGTGATACAGTAGATCTTCTGTGGGATTGCCTAGACGGGCCAGCCTTTGCTTACCATGCACATCACTGAGCCTTGGGCACCCGTGACCGTGTCGCCAGTTCATTTGTTGTCCTTCCTTGGACCACTTTTGGTAGGTAGTAACCACTGCATACCAGAAACACCCTACAAGACCTGCCGTTCTAACACATCAACTTCAATAACTGACTGTTCACTTGCTGCCTAATATATCCCACCCCTTGACAGGTGTCATTGTAATGAGATAATCAATGTTATTCACTTCACTTGTCAGTGGTTTTACTGTTGTGGCTGACTGGTGTATATATAAAGTACTTGCTACTCTAAAATATAAATATATTAAAAGTTATCAAAGCGTTGTACGACTATATAATTATAGTTTACAGAATTCCTGGCTGATTTCTAATATCCATCTTGTTTAACAGTAGAGGGGCACAATTTTTCTTATAATATACAAGTTTCAATTTGAAACAAAAGATTTGCTTATGGGAGGTGATCCTTCTAGACCAACGCGTTTTGTGTTCACTGATCGCTATGCATTCCGCATTGCATTTACACTTTGAGTCATGTGACACTTGTGATATCACTGCTCACCACACATACACACCCTTATAGTAATTTTACTTGTCTGTGATATAAAGCCTAAAACCAAGATAGATTGTTTCAGTCCTTTTTCCACCTTTAATGTAACCTTGCTTCCAACAAAATTCACAAACAAAGTTATGAAAATAGAAAAAATCTACAATACCCTGGTTGCATAAGTGGGTAATGGGGCTTTAGCTGTGTTCAGTGTTAACTAGTGATGCTCAGGCTCGGTTCCCTGAGAACCGAATATCTAGGGGCCCCGGGAAAAGCAGTGCACCGGGGCCCCTAGATATAGATATAGATATAGATATATAGATGTATACAGATACAGATATAGATATATAGAGATAGAGATAGATAGATGTACTTGCTCAGTGACCCTTGTAGGTTTTTTTTGCATTTTTTTTTCTTTTGCAGGATTATTTATTCTCATTAAGAGCCGTGCCTATGGGGCCTCTGGGCAGCTGCCCATCGTGCCCAATGGAAAAGATGGCCCTGGTGGCAATGTGTCCTAGATGTGCTAGGAACTGCCGTGCGTTTGTGTCATTGCTCTGTCGCTTACCATCCAGCCAGGTCGCTGCAGTATTTGTCCGAAAGTGTATGAAAATAATATTGTAACCTGTGAGGTGGTCAAAATTGACTGCAAATGACTTGAAATTAGTGTTATTGAGGTTAATAATAATGTAGGTACAAAAAAAGAGCAAAATTATGTGATTTTACCATATTTTAGGATTTTTTCTAAAAAATCCAAAACCAAAACCAAAACACACGAGGGCGGTTTTACAAAACCAAAACACAAAGCTAATCCAGATCCAAAACCAAAACCAGTTCACGGAGGTCAGTGAGCATCTCTAGTGTTAACCAATCCATTCAAAATCATGTTCAAAGGTAATTAGCATACACCTACCAGCAGTGAAAGTGATTGTGATTTACCACCTAAAAAGGGGGTACATTTTCCTAAATGTCTATTTATTTTTCACTTGAAGTTTGTTGTTTGCAAGGTCATATTAAAGTTGGAAAAAGGTCTGACACGATTTATCTTAATTATAGGCTTTATATCACAAACTCCTGCAATTGCAATTAATATTTTCTCTATCCACTGTAAGGGTATATTATAGAAGATATTTTACACACTATGAATCCTTCTTATGAATATACCAGCAGCATTAAACAGCTGCAGGAGTGAGATCGCTCCTGTACCTGATTTATCCATTTTGCTCAGGAACCAGCGTGATACATGAACATGTACACTAGTAAGACGCTGAGCGAATGAATGGAGATTAGGCCCATCATTTTCTCAGACAAAGCAATTAGGATTCCATAAATAAAACATACGTTTTACTATAATATATTATGCCAGGTTGAAACAGGAATTTCTAAGATCAAGGGAATATATGATTAAAGCAATAGGAAGTAGCAAAGTGTTCATGAATCCTAACTGAGAAATGGTTAGTACACTCTTAGCATAGAGTGTGGCTAGAATAAATTCTATATATATATGTGATGCTATTTTATAATACATCTGTTGATAGCTAGACAGAATGGAATCAATTAAACTCAGCAAAGAATTAAATTTACTGCCCCTGTCCCATTATTATTCCATTTTAATTGTTTCGTTACATTCACTGCCTTATTCAATAACATTTTTTTAAAAAGACAAATTGACTATATGCAACAGTCGATATAATAACAGTATGTGTCCCCAAATGTCTGAAGTTAATTCTATGTTATGTTTTTAATTAAATATTTGTAGTAGAAGATAAAGGGTGCTCTCTGGATACCATGTGCTATACCACCCAAAAGAAAAGACAAAGGTATTCCTTGCCGTTTGCTATCCTGGTCCAGGGGGAGAGGGCTTTATTTAAAAACTGTGCTGTGGGTGGAGTCATGAGTTCGATTCCCGACCATGTCCTCTGTTTGGAGTTTGTATGTTCTCCCCGTATTTGAGTGGGTTTCCTCCGGGTGCTCCGGTTTCCTTCGACACTCCAAAAACATGCTAGTGGGTTAATTGTCTGCTATCAAATTGACCCTAGTAGTCTGTGTGCGTGTGTTAGGGAATTTAGACTGTAAGCTCCAATGGAGCAGGAACTGACGTGAGCGAGTTCTCTGTACAGCGCTACGGAATTAGTGGCGCCATATGAATAGCTGATGACGATGAAAGTGGAGGTATAAAGAGACAAGTGAGTAAAACAACATCTGATGCCGCGGAGGATAGCAGTGTTCTGAGGACAAATGGGAATAAAATATTAGAATAAAAAAAAAGAGGAGATAGGGAGAAAGCTGGAGAAAGATTACAACACGCCAGATAAAGCTCATATCTAATAGGAAGCAAAAAGGCAAAAAAGATAAAGTACCGTATATACTCGAGTATAAGTCGACCCGAATATAAGCCGAGGCACCTAATTTTACCACCAAAAACAGGTAAAACTTATTGACTCGAGTATAAGCCTAGGGTGGGAAATGCAGGAGCTACTGGTAATTTTTTTAGATTTATTCATTATTATGTTTTTTTTATTTACATCTGTATATGCATTTTTGTTGTACACATTTTTATATCATGTGTGTTTTTCAGTTTAATGCTATGAATAGGCGTCAGCGTTCTGTAGTAGTCTCATACGCAGTGAAGATATAATTTATGGCCAATAAGCACTCCTCAGGAGACTACAAATCGATAATGTCTCAAATGCTCAAGTGAGCGCTGATGGTGTTTGAAACGCAAACACCCTGAATTCTGTGAAGTGGGTGTAACTCTGAAAGTGGAAGTCCTCATACAATCATTGGGTCCAGGAAGTGCTTGAAAGAACTGAATGTATTGCTCAATCAAAAACCCGTGAATTCAAACTACTGGTTCTCTGTGCATAAGGATGGTATAACACTGTTCCGGTAATAATAGGGGGACAATCAAGTCTCAATTTGTTAAACCAAATGGTAATTCCCGTAGAGTAAGCAGATCAATTTCTGCACATTCCGGTATTGCAATACTTCGGTATTGTTGAACAAATACATAGACACAAACACGTTTCAATTGAGTGAACCGAATATGAAATACTCTGGAGATAGCAGATCAATCTCTACACAGGGAGATAGTGTGACACTTCATCCGGTAATAGATACATATGCAATACGATACCATGTCGTGATGAATCTCCGAGATCAGTCTTAATCCATTCGGCATATATTTCACCCCGCAGTGGAACGCATGTGCGTTCCACCAACAGGAAGTTCGGCATTTGGAACGCAAGTTTGCGTTCCAAATGCAAAACTTCCTGTCAGGGGAACTCACATGCGTTCCACTGTGGAACTTAACATCTGCGGGACCGGACACCAGGAAGTTCACCCGTGTATAAGCCGAGGGGGCCTTTTTCAGCACACAAAAATGTGCTGAAAAACTCGGCTTATACACGAGTATATACGGTATATATAAAAAAATAGAGTATATTCCTAAAACATATATTGAGGCGCTATTTGTTAACCAAGGGATTCTATAGTAATTCACACAGTCTCAGTGGAAAGTTAACCTGTTTGTTACTAGTATTTACTCAATGACTGTCCAAGGAAATAATACATATAATATAACTGTGTTATATTATTGACTGAATATTGATAAGAAAAGAACATACAACAAATATATTTGAAGCTGTTGCAAATCAACCAAACATAAATAAAAGTAAAAAATAAATCACACTCAAAGAATGGTGGGAATTATTATTACTGTACATAGTCTCATTATGTTCTTAATATAAATAGACTGGCAGTAAATAAAGTTGGTTTTATTTAATAATAAACCTGAGTAACTGGTATCCCTGCTTGCAACTTGCTGCCATCTCCAATAATAAATGGAGCCTCCCTCTGTTGGACAAAGAAGAAACGTTATAGCCGGAAATGGACAATTGCCCAATAGTTCTTAATATGCCTCTGAGCCCCGTCCATTGCTTCCACTTTTGGACATCCCCTTTACCTAGTTGGCGCTTGTAGAGGAGCACGTCCGTTTGTCGAGGTTGTACTCTAGTCAGATGGACATTCGTACATCTCCCTGCTCGTCACCTTTGCAATACTGATACAGAATTTGTTGCCTTGCAAGTTTGCTTTAGCCTTTGCGATTGAAGAGTGTGACGGCTGTCCTTTTTGTTTTGTTTCTTCTGTTCTTGTAGGTGATAATGGCTTCACACAAGACTCTTGAATGATGATTCCTTCCCAGGCAATCTACTTCTCAGGCGAAGTTTATTGAAGCCCATTGTGCCAAGGGTGGCGCCATTGAGCAGGACATTAGGGTCTCCAAGACATACCTGTACTGCTGCTTCTTACCTGAGTTGGCGAGCCTCCGTTCTTTCCCTTAGGCAGGTACATAGAGCCGATGTAGTGTTTCTGTTGTAGTGTCTATATTGTACAGTGTTTCGGCGAAGCCTAGTTTTTCATCGTGGCGGTCTGCAGGACTTGCTGCATGCCGAATTTCTGGCGGACCTATAAAAAACGTTAAACTATTTTTATAGTTTGTCTATACACAAATTTTAACGGTGTTAAAAGGAATAACCTTTTATGCCTTTTTTCCTTCCGATTAGTTCTACGGCTCATGTAGATGATTGCCATATAGATGCACTAGGAAAAGAGTTGGTACCCCTGTCCCACTGTATGTTTCTCTGAATTTCTAAGTGAAAAGAAGTTATCACAACCCCTGATAGGTACAGAATTAAACAATACATAGTTCTGTATATTCAATTCCCCCTTAACACCGCAGCGTTAAACCTATTACCATCAATACAATAATTTTAACACTGCAAAAAGCCGACGTTGTAATTACCGTATTAACGGTAATAATGCGCACTATTACCGTAATATTGGTAATAGTGCGCAGGCCGGGTTACTTTTGACAGTAACACAGCCAATTGAATATGCCTCTATGTGTTTGATCAATTGAATTGATTGAAAAAAATAATAGTGAATGTGGTATGTGACCTTAAATTAAGCTAGGAGAAGACTGGCTGCCCCAAAAAGCAGAGGAACTGCTGAAGTCAAAGCAAAGTCTGCATGGGTATATAGAAATGCAGGACACGTTTTCCATTTGGAAAAGGGAAGAGACACCAAAACTGCACAGTTGCCGTCTGTTTAATGCATAGGCAAACCGAGTGCCTGGAAACCCCCCTCCAAGCCTGGGGCACTGTATAATTGAGGTGGCTGTACCCTGACCCACTTCACATGGCTCCGCTTAAAAAGGGAGAGCTGCGTGCACCTAACAGTAGTGCATGCAGCATTGCCCATGTATCTTATAGGGATAGGAAGAGTTGGAGAGCAGCCGAGCACTGTCTAATATTATAGCCACGCCCCCATGCATGCTGGTCACACCCACTGGTGGCGTAGTGTGGAAACCCCCCTCTACAAATCCTGCGTTTGACCCTGTAATTGGTGACCGGACTAGTACATCAGATTGGTGCAAATCTGTTAGATGCTGGTTACATGTCTGGAAATGTTGTAGTAAACATGGAGGAGCTCAAGAAAGAGTCTCAGCTGATGACCTCTGAAAAATATACAAAGACCTGCACAAAAAATCCAGCAAAGTAAAGCAAATGGTATAGAGGGTCTTGTTTAGAAAAATCTTTTTTTTAACGCCTTGAGAACAAATACCGAAAATTAAGGATGAAACGCAGGCCAATAATACCTGTAATAATATTATTTTTCACATCTTTTAACGCCTTTACAATGACACCTGGGCATCCACGGTTTCCACCTCAGTCCAAGTTTATTTGGAGTTTGACAGTGAGTGGCAGATAAGAAATGAAGTGCAAGTATTTTGCACTTAGCCAGTTGATATTTGAAGAAAGCAAAAAGATTTTGTAAGAAAAAAACTTGATGTTTTATTGGTTCTAGTCTAGATGTATTGGCCGATATGTACATGTTTGTGTTTGCTTTTCTGTGATTGTCTTTTTGTGGATTTGTCGTGGTTTTGGTTTTGGATTAATAATCGGACTGACGCTCTCTACTCATTCTGTACTGAAAACTTTTTGGTAAGATATCTACTTTAGAATATTTCTACCCATATTATTAATGTCAGGGGATTTTTTTTCTGGATCACTGTCCTTGTCCTGCTAAAGTTATTATATTAATAAGTGCAACGCACCTAATCTATAGCAGGTTGTACAACTATCTGCTATAGTGAACTAAAGTATCTAGACACAATTTGCTAAGATTTTAGCACAAGTAATAGATTAATTGACATAGGTGTTACAGTGTTCTGTCTATCAGTATGCCTTAAATGAGCATGTAAAAATGATCAAAGTGGACTTATTATGATTATTTTTGTATACTGTCGTTTTCTCCCACCTTACAAATAAAGGATGTTGATAGTTGTAGAATTTAGAGATAGTTAGATTCAAATTTTACTCATCGTTGCCTTCTCTCCCGGAATGTCCGTGAGGCTCCCGAATTTATGGGAGTTCTCCCGGACTCCTTTCTGCCAAATTCTTAGTGGAATGGGTGGGGAAGTGAACCTTAGTGACGCGATTCAAAGCAAGTCGCGTCAACCTAGCCCCGCTCCCTGCAGCAATAGGCTGAAAATTGTGTCCTTTACCAGAGGGGTGGGGCCTAATGACGTGGCTCACCAGGCCACTCCCCCAGGACACGGCAGTGAGATCTCCCCTCCTGGAGGGCAAGTATGATTTTACTCATCAAAACAACAACAATGATGCTCTCTCTCCTCCACAGACTTCCTCTAGCTTCCACAGAAAGAGAACTGTGAGCTATAGAAGAAGCCAGCCTGGGAGTGAGCTAATGCTGATATAAGTGATAAATATTCTCTATACAGAGTTGCATAATAGGATGGCACTATATAAATAAACAATAATAACAATAATAATAATAATAGAATAGAGAGATAGTATAGAGATGTATCTTGACAGTGTTAGTAGTAAATGCTAAAGTGGTATTACCCTATTAGTACACAATAAAATAATGTAATAAGGTTGTCTGAAGAGTTGTCACATACCTCCCAACATTTGAGATGGGAGGGGCCACTTCATGTTAGGGGTGTAGCCACATAACGAAGATGGTGTGACCATGCCCCCAGGGGGAGGGCCTACCGCTTCCCTCCAAACACCCATACAATGCAGCGCTCCCCTGCTGTATGTGCGCACAGCAGACGTTCACTGCTGCTACGCTACACAGAGTGTCATGCGGGACAGACACATCCGTGGGTGGGGTGGCAGCACAGAAATTGGGACGGTCATACCAAAATCAGGAATGTTGGTTGGTATGGTTATCAATAAATACATAGGTCGCATTTTCAGTATAAAATATAATTACACTTCGAATAAATCAAGTACAAAAATCTGTTGTTTTTCCCTTTAAAATCAAACGAGAAATGCTGATTTTTTTGCAGTAGTCCAAATGAAAATGTCGATTAAGTTATATAATATAGCCGCAGCGCTAAATAATCAAGTATAATCAACTGGAAGGGGTCAATGATCAATCAGCCAATCTGAAGCTGCTAGATAACAATGCTGAGAGTCATTATCATCATTGTATCCACGTGTGTGTTACAATTATGCGAACGCGCCCTTAATTGTACCCAATTAATTCATGCTTGCCTGTGCCGTACCCTGTTCCTCCTTGCCTGGCGTACAGAGGCGCAAGTCAACAAAAACAATAGATGGACGTACTCCGTATTCAGTATCTTACACCAAAAAGCAGACCTAGGTCCAACTCTAAATAATCCACAATGTTAAGGAACAAAGGCACAAAAATATAACATAACACCTGGTGACAGGCCTATGTTACAATCACTGTAAATCTCTGTAGCGTGCAGAGTAATTGTAATAGGAAACATTTTTTATCAACCGAAAGCTCTGATTTCTTTTTCTTTTGCTTGATCTCAATAAAAAATGATGTTGTTTTTTTTTTTTGTCTTCGGAAAAAATGCTCAAATCTCTACATGTGTTCTTTACCTTTGAGCCAGTCAGTCACATCTGCTTTTTTTCTTACTAATCAAAAAATTGTACCAGGCTAATCCATTAGTTCTTTTATCACTGTTTGTAGGTAAGGAAAAGTGATGTCTTTGAAGAAGATATTATTATCTGCTCAATGTAATTCATGGGTTTGTCATGAAATGGTATAACGCGGTGGCAGGGGTCAGCATGTGCTAATGCTTTTGATTTTCCAGTAAATTGAAATCTTGAGTATTGCTAACATACTTTAATGTCTTCATCATTGTACATAATGACTACTAGGTGGCTTTACCAAGTAATATACAGTAGAATATTGACCGTACGTGGATGCAATCTAGTTGTTCAGCTCAAACAGTTGGACCTGTGTCCAAATTCCACTGACCAGGAGTGTGGCTCAATGACCAGGTTGTACGTTGTCCTATGTACTCTCAGGTCTGGTGATGACCAATAGGAGCTGGCTGTCAATTTTTAGCCAAGGTGGGCGGGGTTAAAGACTTGGTTTAGCAGCCTATTAGGAACATTTTAAAGGGAAAAACATGCAGGTAGCCCAGTGACCCAGCCCGAGACACTGTGGGACCAGCCTGGGTGACAATGCCCTCAGCCAACCCCTGTTGACCACTCATATGGGATGATAATGGTCTTTAAGTGATCAGACTTTTCTTTTATTTCATCAAATATAATCAGATTTTTATTATTTAGAATGATCTTCGATTGGCCAATTTTGTTGAATTGGCTGACTAGATCTGTACATTTGTGGCCTCATTAGTTATCTGACACCGATACAGTATATTTATTCCGGTTGATAGCCATATTTTTTTTAAGATGACAGAGCACCTTTTTATAATTGTTCATCATCTTCCATTTATTCGTGTGTTCCTGGTTTTGAGGTCAGAAGGGTTAGAACCAAGAGTGGAACAGAACATAGCCGGAACCCATAGCAATGACTGGGATAGGACCTGGAGATGCTACTCCAGCCTCCTGGTCCCCTGCTCTGCTCTAAAGAGGCCAACGTCCTGCTCTTTGAGAAAAGAGGAGGCCTAGGGTGGGTGCGTGACCCGGCATTTTTGTCCCCCACCCCACCTCAGACCTTAAATTTTGCTGCACTCTCTGCAGTGCAGATGTTCCACCCCCGGTCAGATCAGTCTGTAGCAAGTGTGGCCAATATATCAGGGATATTTGCAGAGTATTTCAGGCGATGGGTTTGTTAATCTTGTGGGAGGCAGTGACTTGTCCTCTCGGGGTTATGTTTGTAAGAGCAGGGCTGCATGTGATAGGGGCAGTGTGAAGACGTGAGAAGAAGAATGAAGGCAGACTGTAAGCCACAGACTGAGCGTTGGATACTGAAAGCGGATGAATCCCCCCAACAGCACAGAGTAGTAATGGGAGGCGAAAAGATTGTGGTGTCAAATGCACCTCTTTTAGGGCTCTCATATTTTTTAAACTGAAAAACAAGGATACCCCCATTACCTGAGGTTTGTTCAGGCAGTAAAATCCTCCACATACGTCCTTTTTGGTGGAAACAATGCACAATAGGTGAGAAACCTACCCCTGCCCACCCTGTTATGTATGTTGGATGTACCACATGAATTATGGGAAAACTAGCATCTTGTTTTAAGTATTTTATGAAAATAGGTGGTCGGTCCTGGGGAAACCAGGACAGACTGGAGCCCCAACCTCTTTATGAAATGACAAACTTTGCTTCCATTGGTAAATTAGAGACCTCAATTTAGACCATTATTCATTTAATCTAATTGAGATTTGCATTGATTTATGTGTTATTAAAGTATGACTGAGTCAGAGTTAGTTGACAAATATTGTAGGCATCTTATCGAAGTGATTACATCACATCTTAGCTTAATCACTCTTTACTCATATCACTCAACGGTGCTGATCTAGGCAGGAGAGTTCTGTTTTTAGGGGACTGTCCCTCCGTCCGATAGTCAGCATTTTTGTCCCTACTCCTGGTGAGTTGGCAGGTAGGACCCTGCTGGTGACATCACAATGGTGAGTTGGGGAAGAGAGGATTGGGGTGGTTTAGTGCTTCTAAAGCACTTGGCACGCTCCTGGAGGATGTGGCACACCCCTCTTTGTGTAGCTACACCTCGAAGGGGGTATGACTATGCCCCCCTGACCTGATTGGGATGTAAGATTTATTGACCAGTTAGAAATTAAATACCAAGCAACCATTTAATGAGTGTCAAAGGGCTCATACACACTACCATTGAAAAACAATGGTACTTAAAGTTTGTCAATATGTCGACCCTTTAGCAGAGCGTTCAATGTGCATTCGGAGTGTGTTTATTACATATCTCAAAGCTTCCCAGCAAATCACTGTATAAAGAGCTTAGGACAAAGGAATTTACATTCTGTTTAAAGACATACTTTCTCCAAAACTCTATGGGGAATTGCGGGTATCGGAAAGTGATATGTTGGGTGTACAGCCATTATTTTTTTAATTTATTTTTGCTCTTTGCAAGATGATTTTATACACAATTATAAGGATTATGCTGGTGGGTTTTTGCCCTGAAGAGAGGTAGGGATAAAAGGAGACATTTGAGAGAGTGGGCAGAGAAGGTCCTAGGTTCACCCACTGGTATCTCAGCACCTGTAAGAGGGACGCTTCACTTTACTTTTATGTAATTATGGAGGTACCCCTAAAACGTCATGAGTGTACCCCAATGACTAACACTACTTTTGATGAGCTGCTGAAAATTGTACAACCAAACCTCCTGAAAAGCAACACCAACATGAGGACGTCTATATATGCGGAAGAGAAGCCATAAAGTAATTTAATATTATGATCTGTATTGCCCAGTAAATTAAATGTATATAAAATAAGTTATTAACCGCAAGCAGCAACAAGAACGGCTACTAGAGGCCAATGGGGAGATCCAATGCTTGTATAAAAGTTTCCCATAACAAGTAGTCCTTCCATCTAGATCATGCCTGGCCAACTCTGGCTCTGCAGTAGTTGTAAAACTACAGGTCCCAACATGCTTTGCCAGTAGATATCCAGCGGATAGCTGGCAAGGTATACAGGGACTTGTAGTTTCACATTACGTGGAGAGCCATGAGCCTGGTCTAGGCCATGTTACTTCTCATTGGCTTCTAATACCATTCTTGTTTTTGCTGTAAGGAATTTATTCATTCTTATAGTATTGTAGATTTGGGGGTGTCTATTTAGGAAATAGAGAAAATACGGAAATCTAACAAAGTCTGGAGTTTTTGCTGAATGTGGGGATTTTTTTCCTCTATATCAAAGCCCCCAGACCCTTGAAGGCTATCCCCGGGTTGTAGCCTTTCGCTGGGGCCTCTGGCAAAACTTCCCCGTCTATGGGCAGAGGGACCCTCACTGGCCTGCCGATCGGTAAGACTGCTCTTACCATAGCCAGCCGGTATCACCGGGTATCTCAGCATCGCTCATCTCCCCTGGTGACAATTTATCGATATATGCCTGCAAGAGAAGGTTTTCAGCGATAGAAAATCTTAATTTTGTAACACTCTTGATAAATAGACCCTTCAGTTTGGAAACTAAAGAGCTGATTTTATCAGAATGAATTGCTCCCTTTTGTATCATTGTGGTCTATGTTAGAGAGTATTTCACTTTCTCACTTCTGATCGTCAACACTATACCTGGTTTGTGTTTAATACAGAAAACGGATCTTAAGAGGGATAGATTTTTTTTAATAAAAAAATGGTGGGTGGCTGAATATAACAGGAAGTTATATAAATTATAAATTTGAAGATATAAATGTTACATTTGTTAATTATTATTGTTAGATACTGGATAATTATGCTTCCTTTTTCATTTTATTCTTGTAAATATGACAATTTGTGATTCATTAAGGAAAGAAGGGCAAAAAATTGAGTAAGTTTTCTTACTCAAGTTTTCTGGACAAAACCATGTTACAATGCTTAGGGGTGTAAAATGAGTTTATTATTTTGCACATAAGGAAAATACTGGCTGTTTTTTCATGTAGCACACACATGCTTGATGGGTTATTTTTACACTGAAATTAAAAGTTGATCTAGGACATGCCCTTTCCCAAATACAAATCTGTCTGCACATTTTACATTTACCTGCCCCTCCAATGCAACATGGTTTTGTCTTACTTACTTACTTTTGTTTAACTTTCCTTAATGAACCAGGCATATAGTGCACAAGTATTACTGAGCCACATGGAGTTACATGAAAAGCAATGTTATGCCTGAGCCTACTGAGGATATACTGAGAGCTTTCTGATGTATTCTTCAAAACATCACACTTTCCAAATTGCATTGGTGAACCGGATGGCAAGTGTGTCCGCCTGTAGATGCCACCTAAGAGTTATTCAATGGTTTACAACTACAAAATTATTTTCTGTTGAGTTAATGGCAATTATTAACCCAACAATAAGAGATCCCATGCCGTAGAATGGACCATAGAATAGGAAAAAGAAAATAACGTGTAATGTTTCATAGATGTGTTGAAGGAACAAAGAATGTACTTCTCACCTATTTTTGATGTGCTAAACGTGTGCAGAAATGAATGCTGAAAGCTATGATATTTTCTCTGTGTTGCTTTCTCAATTTTTCTCACATTTTCACCATGTGAAAGACACAAATATATATGCAGTGTAGGATGTAATGGTAATCATCTTTACCATGAAGAATAAATACATTTTGCTCACTGGTTATAGGTGAAATGAAAACTTTAAAATAAATTGCAATGTAGTGATTCTCCTGTATTCAACAATAAAATGCTTAACGGCTGATATCTTTACTTCCTTTAACCCCCCTTAACTTTATTTTATCCATTCTTGAATAAATGACACAGCATGTTAGTGTGGAAAAAATAACAGAGTTTATTTTGTTATTTTATTTTAGTTTATTTATAAGGTATGGTGTTGGAGAAAAGAGTAGTCAGTTTGACATCCACCAGGCAAACCAGGATGCCCCAGCATTAACCATGGGACACCCGCAGATGGGGGACACCCACACACACCCCGGGCGCACATATCTACCTTATATGGGGCATTCGCCCTGGGCACTACAGAACCTGCAACCCTTCTGGGTTAACGAATGCAACCACAAACCGACCCGCATGGGTGGTACTTGTACTGAGACTATAGCCGTCTCCATCGAAGAGAGGAGGTTTAATGGTGCCCGCTACCGTAATGTGCGCCCTAACCACTGGCCGTTGACTGCACTGCGTTTTTCGGCCACGTCCGAATCCATAGGACCCGAGGCCCGCCACCAACCTACCCTATCGATGCTAAACTCCTGTAAACATTCCCTATAAACCAAACCATGCCCTCATCACTCATATGAACACCATCCCGCCTATAGAGCGAAGGGGGTTCTGAAATCTAATGAGCGGATGCTCAAACCGCAAGCCACTTAGAGAGCCGGGCTACCACAAAATTACCTTTATTCCTGCCTTTGACCTATCTAATTAACCACTAAAGACCCCAAAATGAAGATGTGACCCTTGCTGCCGAATGCAACGCAGCCCAATGAACGCATGAGTGACCTAGCACCCAAATATGTCACGGGATCGGGTAGTCTGTAAAGTCAGGAAAGCACGACAAAACATAACGATACATAAGCAACGGTAGTGGGTCTAGCTGTTGTACTGCGACCAGCCCACCTGTGGGCTACCATTCTTGCAGACTGACCACTCAATCACTTTTCTCCTGCTTTAGTGGTAGCCTGCCCAGATTACAGCACGGGAGCTGCTTATTCATCGAGGGATGTGGGGGCAGGACATTTTTTTTCTGAAGTCAGTAAAGATACAGCAGCCCTGGGGCCTGATTCATTAAGGATCTTAACTTGAGAAACTTCTTATTTAAGTCTCCTGGACAAAACCATGTTACAATGCAAGGGGTGCAAATTAGTTTTCTGTTTTGCACATAAGTTAAATACTGCCTGTTTTTTCATGTAGCACACAAATATCAACTTTAAATTTCAGTGTACAAATAAGCTATTAAGTATTTGTGTGCTACATGAAAAAACAGGCAGTATTTAACTTATGTGCAAAACAGAAAACTAATTTGCACCCCTTGCATTGTAACATGGTTTTGTCCAGGAGTCTTAAATAAGAAGTTTCTCAAGTTAAGATCCTTAATGAATCAGGCCCCTGATTATCAGGTTGATGATGATAACTGGTATATCTTAACTTCGTCCACATCTATAGGGTATGCGAGATTCAAACTTGCATACGTGCAATTCAAAATAAGCACGGAAAAATGCACCTGTTCACACACAGCTTTGCATGTACAATTAGGCCAAATGTTACTCTAAATCAGTCTCAACCTGTATTCCATAATGCTGTGATATTGAGCGGACTGACATACGGAAAACATTCATGGGAATTTTTTACCCCAAGGACTATACACAGGACACACGGTCACCCCCTAGGGTTAGAGGAGAAGAAAATTCACAACCAACAAAGGAATATATTCTTTACAGTAAGGGCAGTCAAGATATGGAATTCACTATCAGGGAAGGTTGTGATGGCAAACTCAATTGATATGTTTAAGAAAGGGTTAGACAAATTTTTAGCAGAAAAGTGTATCCAGGGATACGACCATTCAGTAAAATGAAAGATAGTAGTTTATATAGGGTAAAAATAGGACTGCAATATTGGGTCTGGGGGGATTTTCACAATTGCAACAGATTGGCGGTCGCTTACTCTGGATCAATTTCAAATATAAGTGAGGGAATCGCAGGAGATCCAAAATAGGTTGAACTTGATGGACTGGTGTCTTTTTTCAACCTCATTAACTATGTTATAGGGTCTGAATCATGTTCGGAGGTAAGTACTGTGTCTTGCGTGAAATAGCTCTGTGCATCCCCAGAAACAGCCCTTACACCAGTGGTTCCCAAACTTTTGCAGTTCACGGCACCCTTAGAGTCTCCAAATCTTTTCAAGGCACCCCTCCAAAATAATTACTGAGCAGTCCTGTTTTATAAGTAGTTGGGTCAAAAAATTGTAATAAGTATTTAGGTCAGGACAGAAATACTTATTTAGTTGTATGCAAAAATGCCCCCTCTACATCCAGACACACTGCCCCCTCTGCATCCAGTCACTCTGCCCCCTCTGACGCTGCCCCCTCTGCCATCTCTCACGCTGTCCCCTCTCACTGCCCTCTGTCACGCTGTCCCCCCTCCTCTGTCACGCTGTCCTCCTCCTCTGCCCTCTGTCCTCCTCCTCTGCCCTCTGCCACTCTGTACCGCTCATCTGCCCTCTGTCCCCCTCCTCTGCCCTCTGTCACACTGTCCCCCTCCTCTGTCACACTGTTCCCCTCCTATGCCCTCTGTCACACTTCCCCCTCTGCATCCAGTCACGCTGCCCCCTCTGCCCTCTGTCACCTCTCACTGCCCTCTGTCACGCTGTCCCCCTCCTCTGCCCTCTGTCACACTGCCCCCTCTGCGTCCAGGCACTCTGCCCCCTCTGCAGCCCTCTGTCACGCTGCCCCCCTCTGCAGCACTCTGTCACTCTGTTGCCCTCTGTCACTCTGCTGCCCTCTGTCCTCCTCCGCTGACCGCTGTCCTCCTCCGCTTCCCGCTGTTCTCCTCCGCTGCCCGCTGTCCTCCTTTGCTTCCCTCTGTCCTCCTCCGCTTCCCTCTGTCCTCCTCCGCTTCCCTCTGTCCTCCTCCGCTGCCCTCTGTCCTCCTCCGCTGCCCTCTGTCCTCCTCCGCTTCCCTCTGTCCTCCTC
Source organism: Mixophyes fleayi (assembly GCF_038048845.1). Lineage (NCBI taxonomy): Eukaryota > Metazoa > Chordata > Amphibia > Anura > Limnodynastidae > Mixophyes > Mixophyes fleayi. The sequence goes on from NC_134404.1 coordinate 329,821,286, forward strand.
CGCTTCCCTCTGTCCTCCTCCGCTTCCCTCTGTCCTCCTCCGCTGCCCTCTGTCCTCCTCCGCTTCCCGCTGTCCTCCTCCGCTTCCCTCTGTCCTCCTCCGCTTCCCTCTGTCCTCCTCCGCTTCCCTCTGTCCTCCTCCGCTTCCCTCTGTCCTCCTCCGCTGCCCTCTGTCCTCCTCCGCTTCCCGCTGTCCTCCTCCGCTTCCCTCTGTCCTCCTCCGCTTCCCTCTGTCCTCCTCCGCTGCCCTCTGTCCTCCTCCGCTTCCCGCTGTCCTCCTCCGCTTCCCGCTGTCCTCCTCCGCTTCCCTCTGTCCTCCTCCGCTTCCCTCTGTCCTCCTCCGCTTCCCTCTGTCCTCCTCCGCTTCCCGCTGTCCTCCTCCGCTTCCCGCTGTCCTCCTCCGCTTCCCTCTGTCCTCCTCCGCTTCCCTCTGTCCTCCTCCGCTTCCCTCTGTCCTCCTCCGCTTCCCGCTGTCCTCCTCCGCTTCTTTCTGTCCTCCTCCGCTTCCCGCTGTCCTCCTTCGCTTCTCCCAGCCATAAAAAAAAAGAAAGAGCACATAAACTTACCAATCCGCCGGGCGCCGGGACCCAGCAGCCTCCTCTCTACCGCAGCTGTCACTGACGTCGATATTCAGTGACAGCTGCGGGAGAGAGGAGGCTGCTGGGTCCCGGCACCCGGCGGATTGGTAAGTTTATGTGCTCTTTTTTTTTTTATGGCTGGCCTGTGGCACCCCAGTGACAGCGCCGCGGCACCCCTGGGAGCCGCGGCGCACAGTTTGGGAACCGCCGCCTTACGCCAATGAAAAATGACACTTACGACTATGATTTGAAGGGCGTAGCGGGGGAGGGAGGAGAGGGATGAATGTTGGGAGTGTACAGGAAGGGTGTGCCAATGCAGATGTGGCCGATTCAAGTCCTGTGTTTCTCGTAAGTGCGGTTTTCTTGGCCGTATCATTTGCACCAGCTACAGGGCAGGTGTAAGTGCCGAGTGATAGTCTTTATATTAGAAACTACACATATGCGTGCCACTAGCTAGCACAGAACATGTGTATGAAAGTAAGATAGACCATACAAATACATTATATATACAGTACACATTAAGAACATCTTAATGTAAAATAAAAAAATATACTTTTTTTTTTTAAAATAACAATCCATATTTGTATTAATGATTATACTGCCTAGAGTTGTTCTTTTATTTTATAATAGAATTGTTTTTGCATGCGTTCTGATGGGACTTTATATTGCACATACTTTTGTGCGTATCCTGCAGTCTGATCTGTGTGTATACATGCAGTAGGTAACGTTTAGGCAGAGCAGACTTACACCCAGACTCCAACTGAACCGTATCTTATATCCACTTGGATTTGAATATGGTCAGAAATACACTCAAGTTTTTTCATGCTAGTTGCGTGCAGATTTCTTCCAAACAGGCCCACAATGTTTACATATAAGTCAAAGTTGCTCTGGAATATGAAAAACCTGATATACCTTCATTTTTGTGTATTACACAATGAGAAGAGTCAGTGATATATCCAAGCTGAAATCCTTAGGAACAACATCACAAAAGCCACTCTAGAAGGAGAATAAAATTTATATTTCTTGTATCCATTTGTCTTATAAATCGCTAACATTTCACCTTTTTCTTATTTTTCTCTCCAGGCTTTGGGAACATCTCACCACGAACAAAAGGTGGAAAGATCTTCTGTATTATCTACGCTCTGCTAGGAATTCCTTTGTTTGGATTCTTATTAGCTGGAGTTGGGGATCAACTAGGAACCATATTTGGCAAAGGGATAGCTCGAGTGGAGGATATCTTTGTAGTAAGTATATACTTTTTCTATTAATTAATGAATTCCAGGAGCTTGATCTCTTGTTCAAAGCACAACCAGTAAATACTACAATGGCTTATGTCTGGTTTACTTTAATTAGAGATGTTGCTGTCAGCTTACTTACAGCAAGGGTAGCTTACAGGGCAGTGCAGGTCATGGTGGTAGCACAGGAAGTTTATCTGAATTGGTACAAAAAGGCTCAGTGCACCAGGATGTAGCTATTCATATAGTAGTTTTGCATGAGTGAAAGCAGCAGTCCCACATAGAAGGTTTCTTATCCTTGAACAGCAGCAAGTTAAGTACATTTTAAAGCCAACATCTAATAGTCAGTTTTCTTAGCCGTCCTTCTACAAAACATTATCTCCTTTTCAAAATCTCTCTGGAGGTTCCAAAATATGGCAGTCAGTTACACAGGCACTGGTCACAGCATGTCATGTGAAGGCAGAGGGGGGAGAATTTTACAGTACAGAGGACAGATAGCGCCCAGATGAACATTCCAAAGTTTCTTTGCTCAAAACATCATGTGCCATGGGAATGTGGTTGTCCTGGTAGTCAATGACACTGTACAGAATTAATAGTAGTCTGAGGAAACAAATCAAGGAAAATGTTTGTTTTTTTGTCATGGGATTGCTCAAAAATAAGTTTTTGGATTATAGAAAAGACTAACTAAATAAATTAGCTTATACTAACATGTTAAATGATACGTTACCATCACTTTCATGGAAAGAAACGATAATCCTAGCAGTAAAAATGTAGATTAGAGTAAATGAGAAAACCATTGTTCTTGCCTAATTCCGAACAAGTGACCTGCGGGAGGTTAAAGCTATTCTCTATATATCAAGCAATGAATGGCGAAATGCGCTTGCAATAAATATTTTTGTTTTACATCATTTTGTGAGTATGCTCTTTCATTTTGGACCCCCATAGGTGAACTGCTTGTATGAAGACTTTTACTGCATAATTGGGGGTTGTAGTCACACAACCGTTAGTACCCTAAATCACTCTGTTCTCTAGACTTATACATAACCTTCTCTGTCAGGTCACTGGGAATAATATACTGACACTACACCTCTGTATTTATTCCCCTCTAAGAAACACCAGGTTCTTCAGTTAAGTTCCCACCTTTAAATACATATATACATACCTCCCAACTGTCATTAAGGAAAGTAGAGCAAAAGAGTAGATTAAACAGTGTCAGTGTTTACAGCACCGATCACTCGATTACCACCGATTGTAACATGGTTTTGTCCAGGAGAAAATGTACTCCTTTTTTTGCTCTACTTTCCTTAATGAATCAGACCCAATATCTCCCAGCATAGAATATCTAGAGATAGGACGCTGCACCACAAATAGTAAGCCTTCACATAATATCTAATCACTAATTTAACAATTATTTTTTACAGAAATGGAATGTGAGTCAGACAAAAATCCGCATCATCTCCACTGTCATCTTCATCCTGTTTGGATGTATCCTGTTTGTTGCTATTCCGGCTGTCATTTTCCAACACATCGAGAACTGGCACACGTTAGATGCCTTCTACTTCGTGGTCATCACCTTGACAACCATTGGATTCGGAGACTACGTGGCTGGTAAGATGTTGGTGTCATAACCCTGCCAGAATTTCCTGCACGAACACTTTGGTGTAATGACACTTACCTTAAATATGTTGTGCCCACGTGTATGTGTATCATTTAGAAGAAATATCAACTAATGGGGAGGAGAGGATGAAGAACTCTATTTCTATTGAATCCTTGAGAATTCAAACAAAAAATAACTTTCTGATATTTGGAAAATAATCCCTCATTCTAAAGAGAACCTTTCCATCCATAAGATTCGCTATTTTTTTGTAAGTGGAAAAGGGGACGGTTTTACCCAGTCATTATAGACGTGTACATATTGTCAGTAACCGTGATACTTGTGCAGACTTGAACTTAGCATATGTTTTATTATGTATTGTATTATATGTTCATAGGCAAACTGAGGGGGGGTTGGCTGGGGCCTGGAAACCCCCCTCCAAGCCTGGGACACTGTATAATTGAGGTGGCTGGACCCTGCCCCCGCTTCACACGGCTCTGCTTGAAAAGGGAGAGCTGTGTGCACCTAACAGTAGTGCACACAGCATTGCCCATGTATATTATGGGGATAGGAAGAGTTGGAGAGCAGCCAAGCACTGTCTAAAATTATAGCCACGCCCCCATGCAAACTGGTCACGCCCACTGGTGGCGTGGTGTGGAATCCCCCCTCTACAAATCCTGCGTTTGCCCCTGATGTTATTTAGTTAAATCGGGGTAGATTCGTGTTTTCCAGAATGCTCTAGAAACCAGAAAAGGAAAAAAGTTAACAAATTGCTACAGCTCGCTGATGATGTCATCTATACACAGACATGATACCTGAGAGCCTCTTTCTACAGACCCTGTGGGGAGCACTGCTAGTAATTTAATGAGGAGGGAAATGCTAGAAATGCTTAAAAAAGGGTTTATTTTTAAATGCTAGAAATGCTTAAAAAAGGGTTTATTTTTAAATGTTACTTAGTATTTTTAAGACATTGGGGTATATTTACTAAACTGCGGGTTTGAAAAAGTGGAGATGTTGCCTATAGCAACCAATCATATTCTAACTGTTATTTTGTATAATGTACTAAATAAATGATAACTAGAATCTGTTTGGTTGCTATAGGCAACATCTCCACTTTTTCAAACCCGCAGTTTAGTAAATATACCCCATGGTGCTCAAAATTATGGATAAAAAACTCTCATGCAGAAAACTCCAAGTTCCAAGCATTTTGGATAATAGATCCCAAACCTACATATATATTCATCACATCAGCTTACACTTCACCTGTATTATGATAACTCGGACATGTCTGCTCAATTGGTTGTTCACTATCTTCATCTTCTAGGTGGCTCGGATATTGAATACCTTGATTTCTACAAACCTGTAGTGTGGTTTTGGATCTTGGTGGGTCTTGCATATTTTGCTGCTGTGCTTAGCATGATTGGAGACTGGCTGAGGGTTCTCTCCAAAAAAACCAAGGAAGAGGTAAGCTAATACCGGACTGCGGTTACGACAATGAATTGTTTATAAATTGTTTAATTGTTGGCCCTGGTAAAATAAAAGCTAATTCAATCTCGCAAAAGATCTTATGGCTGCAAATATTCTGAATCTTATTGAATACTCTAGTTGAGCCAATTTATTCTAACTGAAAAGGCAATTGTTTGGAAATTGAAAATACAATGTAATTTCAGATGCACAATTTAAAGCATTTTTTTAATTTTTACACGTGGGCTGTCGGGTTCCACCGCGCAGTCGCAATCCCGCTGCTCGAGTCACGAATGCGCATTCGAAACTCGACTGCGACAATAGGTGATTTTCTGTCCCACAATAAGCAAGAATAGAAAATCAGCTTTACTGACGCAGATTGATGAATACATACTTCTCTACATTTGGAATCCCGAAAATGGGACAAACTAAGCCCCTCCCAGCTCTGTACAAACTCCACCCATACATGCGTGTGTTTAAAACTCCACCCACCTTTCCTGTTAAAATTCCGCCCCTTTTGCAGCCTGAGAATCTGGATGTTCCGCCAAAATTGGGACATTTGGGAGGTATGTGAATAGGCCCCTAAGTGTGAGAGAGGTTACTCACATGTTATGAGCAATTTTATTGTCCAGTCACGTTGAAGATGTTATTATTAAAGAGCAACAAACACAAGCTGCTTCTTACAAGGCAGAATACAGCACACATATATCTCAATTGTCGCTTTCTAGCCTTAATTTCTTGAAACTGTTCCGTGAATTATTCTCCTCCTTTCGCAGTTGTCCCAAAACCTCCACGCTTTTCGCAGACAGAATTTCACCTAAAGTTCCAACGTATCTAACCCCACACAGCAAAATTAATTTATAATCATCATTGCAGGTTAATTTATAGACTATAAATTCCGCTAAATGCTTATTTACTCATACAATGCACCCTGCCATTCCAGGGAATGGCAAAGTAAAAGTTGGACTCAATGATTGCACTCCTGGAACATTGTGCCAAAACGAAATGGCCTGTTCCAGTGTTATAGACCTGATGAGGCAATTAATCTTGTTAATTACCCCAGCTCAGGGCATTTGGGAAGAGCCCCTGCACATTTCAGTGCAGGGCTGCTAGCCTCTGGGAGGGGTGCACATTGAGAAGAATGGAAATGTTTAAATTAGACAAAGGGGTGGTATTAAAGTTTTATTAGGTGTGACTGATGTAATTTAGGTTTCTAAAGTTTTGTCCTCCTCTCAGCAGAGATGTATATCTTGATGTGCGCTTGGTGGACCACCGCGGCACACTGGTCCAATCTCTTTTGCAATTTGTTCATCTCAAATTGAGATGCTAAATTTCCCTAAAGACACCAGGAGATCCCTTTAAGCTTCCTCAAATCAAATAACGTTTCTGTGTTCCAAACCAATTTGATGGAGCAGTCCGGTAAAGGATACTTCTGTGACCGATGGCACGGAAATCCCTGGTAGCACAGAATATATAACCCACCTGAAGGCAGGGAACACTTTATCTGTATAAAAATATAAAATAAGGTTAGTGGTTTTATTAGTGTAAGAGCCAGTACTAACAATGCAGTGCTGAGCATTTATCTGCAATTACTCGTTAACAAAAAAAAATAGCTTTTGCTCAATACATGGAAGAAAGGAATTGAAATATAGAGGAAGCATTAACACAGGCATATTGCAAAATTGCATAATACAGTTGTATACTCTTCTGCAATAAGGTAACATTCCTTTTGCCCAACACAACTTTGGCCTGTTAGTAGGTACGCCTTCCTAAATACTGTCAGCCATCGTGGCGACATATCGGAAGTAATGTAGACAACAATGAAACCGGACTTCTCTGCGAATGTGCCGTCCCCCAAATAAGTTGAGCAGAGCAGAGCAGGGGCCCTCAGGAGGGGGTGCTGGAGTCAATGGGCCACTTGCCAAAATTTTGCTATGAAGCCTGAAAATATTGTACAGTACTTTGTATCTACTGGGTGATTTAAAAAAGAAGCACAAAACTTTTGCATAATTCCAACCATAATCAAATCCAAACGTATCAAGAGATATTTCGATTTGAATCTGGGTATAAGTACGCTCTGCTTAAATGTTACTTGACATATGTAGATACACAGATTTATTTCTGGACATGCGCAGAGCAATTTGACGCAAGATACGTGACGCAAATGGACGTATGTGTGAACATGAATCAGGCCTGGTGTCTCCTAATTTTTTTTGCCTTCTTGCACACCTAGGTGAAGTAATAGTTTGCAGAGATGTTTCCAAGAGTGGAGAATGGGTGGACTATCTAGGTGCACAACCCTGCTGTACTCTCCAGATCTACTCTAGGGGGTAAATATATCAAGATGCCAGTTTGAAACAGTGGAGATGTTGCCTATAGCAACCAATCAAATTCTAGCTGTCATTTTGTAGAATGTAGTAAATAAATGATAACTAGAATCTGATTGGTTGCTATAGGCAACATCTCCACTTTTTCAAACCTGCAGCTTGATAAATTTACCCCTAGGGCCTTGTTGAGCAAAATGGTCCCACAACCATCTCCACACTTGTCTTCCTCCTCAGCTTGTTTAAAACAAGCCGAGCAGGTGCCGATGTCCCTCTTTTGTGAACTTCAGTGGGGAGAGGTATCAAACTTAATTCAGCTTGTTTCAAACATTGCTGAACGAGAAGGTGAGAGTGGAATCCAGTGTGGAGTTGTTACAGCGATCATTTAACAATAAGGGCTAGATTTACTAAACTGCGGGTTTGAAAAAGTGGAGATGTTGCCTATAGCAACCAATCAGATTCTATCTATCATTTATTTAGTGCATTCTACAAAATGACATCTAGAGTCTGATTGGTTGCTATAGGCAACATCTCCACTTTTTCAAACCCACAGTTTAGTAAATATACCCATAAATGTAGATCATAAGCTCTTCTTAAACAGGTGATAAGTGCTATCAGATCAGTGCAAAAACGAAGCGAGGTGGGGCAGATCAGACAGACCTGACGTAGGGCTAGCACATGATGCTATTTGAGGATATATATAATATCTGTTGGTGCAGTTTTTCTTATGAATACAGAACATGTATTCATTATTTTCTGGTAAACTGTTTTGTGCAGTATTTTTGTGGGTTATATAACTGTGCCCTTATAGTTCATCTTTTTAATCAAGCCTACTAGGCCTCCTCCTAACTCTCCCGCCTCCGCATCCCCCACCTCTGCTCCCCCACTCAGTCTCACCCTCTCTTGTGTCCGCCCATCCCTTGTAGATTGTAAGCTCCCACGAGCAGGGGTCTCTCTTCTTAGACTAGACCTATAGCAACCAATCAGATTCTAGCTATCATTTATTTAGTACATTCTACAAAATGACAGCTAGAATCTGATTGGTTGCTATAGGCAACATCTCCACTTTTTCAAACCCGCAGTTTAGTAAATATGCCCCCTAGTGTTTTCTTTCCGTAACTATGTAATTTTGCGGGATGTATTTATGTAAATTTGTTTATCATTTTGTCACTTTTGTACTTATGTTATTTTGTCATTTTGTTGTATGTTCTAACCCCCTATATACGGCGCTGGACAACCCTCATAAGTTAAAGGTATAATTATAACTGCTACCTTTACTGTCTGTGGTATAACAGTGTTAGGATATTAGTTGATATTTTGTCCCAGTTTTATAGTGGATTCATATATTGTTTCCTATTTGGTAAATGTCACCACACTGGCTGTGAGTCCCTCCTGCATATTTAACGATGTGCTTTGTACAGTAGAGACCAAGACGATTTGATGGATTACATTTAAACTTGCACGGTGGCTTCAGTTCACCTCTGCGTACATTTTAACTAGTTCTTCTAGGAAAACAGCCTCCGTTGACTTTATACAGTATAAAGGGTTTTGCAGAAACCTAAGGGTATAAAGAAAATATACAGAAATTCATAATTCTCATATTCCTGTATTGTTTGTCGATAACGGCAATGTATGTTTTATACCAACCTCCCGCATCCTGCCCAATTCGTGTCATCATGGCCACTCCCCAGGGGCAAACGTAGGATTTCTTAAGGGTAGGTTTCCATGCCAAGCCGCGAGAGTTGGCATGACAAGTGTGCAAGGTATCATTTTAGACAGTGCTAAGCCACTCTTCAGCCCTTCCCATACCCTTCAAGCACTACTGTTAGGTGCACATAGCTTTCCCATGAAAAGAGGAAAGCCTAGCAACAAGTGAACACTCGAGGCCTCCCTGACCCAAATCAGCGCCAACGTTAAATCAATAGCACCCACTATTAATAATTAGGCATCTCTCTCTGCAAACAGCCCCAGTCTTAAATTAATGGCATTTATATTTAATAAACCAACCTAGTTCTCCTCAATATTAAATTCATAAATAGTCCCTTATATTTAAATTAATAGTATTAACATTTAATATGTATGTATGTATGTATGTATGTATGTATGTATGTATGTATGTATGTATCTATCTATCAAGACCCCTTCCTTCTCCTCAGACTTGGCATCACATGACACGCGATGCGGCCGCCGGTAATATTGTGCTAATTTTTCACCTGGGGGGGGGGGGCGACCGGCCTGAATAGCGGCCCGGGGGCCTTCTGGTCCACTGTCCCCCGGTCCAGCCCGCCCCTGGCCCCACATTCAACTAATAGATCCCAGTTCTCCTTAGCAATAAATTAACAATCCCATCACCCCACCTTAAATTAATAGGCACCACTTTGACACCACAATAAAGGAAAATAATGATTCCTTACAGGCGCTAAAAATTACCACAAAGAATAATCGTTTGCTGCTAGAAAGAGACCCAGCGGGAAATAGCAGCGCTAAATTATTCTTAATAAATGAAAAGCGATAAATGTATAAAGGAGGTGTAGCAGAATCTGATAAATACTGCAGATATAAAAACACATGTTTATTAATACATATCTATCATATATAAAATAAAATCAAACAATTTAATCAAAGCAATTGAAAAATATTTGTCACATAAGCATATTGGTGCATAGATTCATATTCATAACGTATAACACCTGGAAATTGTATCACTCGAATAACAGAGACTGGAATTAAATCAGCCTTGTTTATGGTAGTAATCTAAATGAATGAGTGAGAAAACAACACTATTATATTAAATACAAAAGATAGCCTTACCAATACACCACCAATATATTAATAGGTCCCATCCACCTTTACATGATTAACCTCCGCCCACATTACATTAATAGCCCGTCCACACTTACCTTCTCTATCTGGCGCTGTGTTGGAGGCTTTTAAAAAAAAAATTAATGATAAGTTTGTTTTGTGCGCCTTCCTGAATCAGGCCCAATATGTAGAATTGTACGCCCAACCACTGATGCTAAAACTATACATAAAACTAATTTCTAGGAAAAAAAAGAAATCTAAAACTGCAAAATGGCATTTTGATTTTTGTGTCTTGAATTTGAATCTACCACAATGCATCATCATCATCATTTATTTATATAGCGCCACTGATTCCGCAGCACTGTACAGAGAACTCACTCACATCAGTCCCTGCTCCATTGGGGCTTACAGTCTAAATTCCCTGACATATACACAGACACACACACACAGACACAGACAGACTAGGGTAAATTTTATAGCAGCCAATTAACCTACCCGTATGTTTTTGGATTGTGGGAGGAAACCGGAGCACCCGGAGGAAACCCACGCAAACACGGGGAGAACATACAAACTCCTCACAGATAAGGCCATGGTCGGGAATTGAACTCATGACCCCAGTGCTGTAAGGCAGAAGTGCTAAACACTACGCCGCCCTGCTGCCCGTACCACAATGCATGGGGTAATACATTATAGTCATACGGAAGCACAGCTCTTTTCCCAGTTTCGAACACCCACACATTAAAGGTAACCTGTCACTCTTTTGCTGTAGTCCTACTAGCTTGTACTTTAGTCTGAGTCGTCCCCAAGTCGATCTGCTTCATTCTCTATCCTCGCTGAACAACTTCCTCACACATCTCCACGGACATTGGCTGTGATGTATGTGAAAGACAATAGAACAATATGCAGACTCAGGAGCCCAGCAGGGATACTTTGTAAGCGCTCTCCTGGGTAGGAGGTGTGATTAAAAATTTTAATATAATCAACATCTTCATTATAATCAAATTTGTCTGATAAACTACATACCTAATTAATCACAATCTGTGGAGTGTGAAAACAAAAGAAGGGCAAATTTAAACAGCAAAATCAAATTCTGTGTTTGTAAACTCCGTGATCAAATTTGCAAATCGCTTACAAATCAAATTATTAAAAATGAGCTCAATTTTACATCTGCAAATAGAGGTATCATTAAACTGTTACATGATATTTTGGATGGTAGAACGTGAAAGGTCAAAAATCTATCAATCATTTATCTAGTACATTCTACAAAATAACAGCAAACATCTGATTGGTTGCTATGGGCAACACTTCCACTTTTCCCTTCATCATCATCACCATTTATTTATATAGCACCACTAATTCCGAGCGCTGTACAGAGAACTCACTCACATCAGTCACTGCCCCATTGGGGCTTACAGTCTAAATTCCCCAACACACACACACACACACGTCAATTTGTTAGCAGCCAACTAACCTACCAGTATGTTTTTGGAGTGTGGGAGGAAACTGGAGCACCCGGAGGAAACCCAGGCAAACACGGGGAGAACATACAAACTCCTCACAGATAAGGCTATGGTCGGGAATGGCGCTCATGACTCCAGTGCTGTATGGCAGAAGTGCTAACCACTAAGCCACCGTGCTGCCCGTTCATTAGTTTCCATAAATCTAGTCTGTCCCCAGGGGAGGGCTGGCAAATTTTAGCCGGGGCGGAAGACTCGACTCAGCAGCCTATTAAGAACATATTAGAGGGAAAAAAATGCAGGTGACCCAGCCCAAGGTAGCCCACTATAGGACCGGCCTGGGGTGCAGATGCCCCCCCCCCCCTTCCCTCCAGTCCAGCCTGCCCCTATCTGTCAAAGCATTGAACATGTTCACGTATGTAGAAGAGAATACCAGCTGTACTATAATTAAAACTCTGATCCTAAGTATACCTATTTAGCTTTATTAATTGTTTTGAGGTATGACACCATGATAGTAAGCGACTTCACTAGACCTATTTTATATGCCATTTGCTGTGCATGTTTACATGATTACATTCATATTCTCTGATTACCTTTGTGCTTCTCTAATTGCTTGATTAAATTAATATTACCCTACAGAATTAAATATTACATTGACCTACCAATATTTGTTATTTAAAATTTATAAAAACATTTTATCGTAAGTGCGCTGGGTCCTATTAAATATTCAATTTATTTTGTAGGTAAATAAAGGTGCAACAAAATGGCTTAATTTTCATTCCTCTTTTTATTTTATGGTTGACTTTATTCGAGTGCCTTTCTTCAACACATTCTGCTATATTCTGAATTCCCCCAGCATCTTATTTTCACCTAAGCACTTGTTGTTTTTTTCCAGTTAGAAATTAAATGGATTTTAAATTTATTGTGCCACAGGCAAAATTGCAAATTCATAATGTGATAGAGAATAGGACACATTGCTTTCTCAGCTGGCTGGATATTTGTAGTATACACGGAACAGACTGTGCTATGGAAGAAGCACCATCCCACATATATAGCACTCGTGAAAACTCAGACTGGTGGTGGCTGAATACAGATGCCAACCAAATTTGAGTTGGTTCATTACTATAATTCAAGTGGATGTCACTCTTAATGCTCTGCACTACTCACATGCCAATAGGTTGCCAGGTTCACACAGAATCACATGTACATGTATTTTGAACTATATACAGTAGCAAGTTACATTGATTTATTATCACTTTGTTAAACTATGGAATCTTTATATGAACAAATGATTAAAAAGGATGTCAATCTTCCGACCACCCAAACTAAGAAATGCCGTCATCCCATCTGTGTAGTTTATAACGGGTGAGGGATTGAACAAAACAAGGGTAAAGGTTAGGCACCACTTATATGTAACATATGCATATCTACCAACTTTGTCCTTCAATTGGGTACAGATGGTGGAAGGGGCTCTGACCGAAAATTGACAACCTCTTTAAATATACCATCCAACATTGTAAATCTCTAAATTGGAACAAGGAGTGTGTGTCCGATCGCAAAAAGGGGGCATCATGTTCCGAAGTGCCACATCCTGTGGGCGTATGCCTAAAAGTCTTGAATCACTAAGCTACCCCTAACTTCAACCCTAACTTCCTTAAAAAGAACCCTGCCTTGCTGCTCCCACTAGTGGTAGGTGCATGCAACAGCAAGCGGGACACACCACTCAACAGTGTCAAGATAAAAGTCCTTACTGTTATGAGAGTCCCCTAAACTCAGGACATTCCCACCTAAATCTGGATCGTTGGGAGATATGCGTTAAAGCAGGAGCTCTACAGGAGCAGTCCCTAGAAGAACAAGGTCTAGGTATAGGCAGGAGGCAGCTGAACACACTCAATAGATATTTTCATGCTTGCCCATTCCTTCTCATATTTATTTCTGAATGTCAGTGCATAAGTCTGATCGAATGATAAAGTGCATCCTAGAGCTGTACAGAGACAATTTGTCATCCACATCAGTCCCTCACCTATAGGAGCTTATAGCCTAAATTCCGCAGAACAGAAAGACAGACATACCCTAAGGAGAATTTTTGTTAGCAGCCAATTAACCTACCAGTATGTATTTTGGAATGTTGTGAGTAAACCTGAAGCACCCAGAGTAAACCCAGGCAAACACGGGGAGAACATACAAACTCCACACAGGTCGAGCCCTGGTCGGGAATTGAACTCATGACCCCAGTACTGTGAGGCACTGACCACTGAGCCACAGTGCTGCCCCATTTATGTACATGATGGGCCTGATTCCTGTGCGTATCCTGCTTAGTGTTTAGTCTGTTACCATACGACAAGTAACGTTCAGGCAGAGCATACTTATACCCAGATTCAAAGAGAAACATATCTTGAGCTCCGCTTGGATTTGAATACGATCGGAACTAAGTTCCGTGCTCGTTTTTAAATGTAATTTGTGTGGAGGTAGCGCCTGGACATGAATCAAGCCCGATGTGTCCAGCCATACATCACTAACATATGTGCCAGGTTTAAGCCATGAATAACAAGTGTTTAAATCTATGTCCCACAATAGCGTAGACATAGCAAAGGGTTAGCGTAGGGAATACGACTGGACAGTGTTAGTAGTAAATGCTAAAGTCACAGAGAACAGTCACTATAACGACTCTCTAAATGCCGACAGTACTTAACCCGACCTGATTACACTGAAGACCTCGTAGCCCACAGACTGTGGTGAGATCAGGGAGGACAGAAACCTCCCGTGGAGGCAGTGGGGAGTTTAACTGGGGCTGTACACCTGTCAAACAGTATCGCAGGTGTCCTAGGGCGAGCTCAGGGAAGACAGAAACCTCCTGTGGAGTGGAAGGGCACTTGGGGTGAAGATGTTCCTTTCATTGGGCCAAGAATTAGTCTGTGGCTTCCCTGAGTGGACATTCTCCTTGTCATTGGGTGGCTCAATGGGGATGAATGCTCCTTAAACTGTAACATTTACATTATGAAGTCCTTAGTCTGGATAATGAGTGACAAAAAAACAAAACAAAAAAGAAAACTCACCAGTGACGGGAATGATATTCTAAATTATTGGCTTAGTGGTTCGCATTTCTGCCTCACAGCACTGGGGCCATGAGTTCAATTCCCGACCATGGCCTTATCTGTGTGGAGTTTGTATGTTGTCCCCGTGTTTGTGTGGATTTCCTCCGGGTGCTCCAGTTTCCTCCCACACTCCAAAAACATACTTGTAGGTTAATTGGCTGCTAACATATTGACCCTAGTCTGTCTGTGTGTCTGTCTGTCTGTCTGTGTTATGGAATTTAGACTGTAAGCCCCAATGGGGCAGGGACTGATGTGAGTTTTCTGTACAGCGCTGCGGAACTAGTGCCGCTATATAAATAAATGTTGATGATGATGATGATTATTGTGGCAATTGTATTAATGAGCCCTTCTGCTCCACAATAGGTTTCTGTCCTTCCTGAGCTCACCCTAATACACCTATGTTACGGTTTGACAGCTGTAGCGTCCCGGTCAAACTCCCAATCTGCCACTGTCCTCGGAGTTGTTAAGGTAGTAATTTAAGAAGGTGCTGCCTCAGAATGTACAAGGCTTAGTAAAGTACCTTGTACAGGCGGCGCCTCCTTAAATTACTACCTTAACAGCTCGTATGATAATGTCACTTCAATGTGACGTCATCGGACTGTCCCGGGATCTTCAGCTGCCGCAATTTATTTAAGTCTCTGTTACCAGTCTGCCGGCTATGAGGTCTTCGGTGTAGTCAGGTCAGGGTAAGTACTGTCGGTATTTAGAGAGTCGTTATATAGTACCCAACACGTCTTGTCTGTTATTAACAAATGCAAAAGTCGCATTTACCATGTAAAATATCATTACATTCAAATTAAATTAAATACATACTAAGGTGTTTGCGTAGATGAACATGCTCTGCTGAGCGTTCTGGAAATGGTAGTGTTACAATTTTAACTTGCTAGGAAAAATCCTGCTGTCCGTGAATAAAACCCCGGAGGGTAGAGCCCTCCTAAAATGAACCTGACTTCTCTTACACACATGGATTGCTCTACTTAGAGAGAACATTGCCGTACAGATAACGTTTCCCTGGAAAATGCTGTCATGCTACCAAGTATGCAATTGCAAGCTCTTCTTCTTCTGATTAAATATACAGGACAATAACTTTTCCCACTTCCTCAGACCGCTTCTGTGACATCACAGGTATATATATCATTAACGTTACCGTTGCTTACTGATCCTATCGGTATCATACTGATATTTCATGGGAAGTCTGACTGTGCTGAATAATATCTTGGAATATGCACTCTCCATGTACTCTAGTTCTATTTATTGCAAGTTACTATCAAATGTGTTTACACTTCATTACAGTCTATAAAATATCGCGTTATGGACACTATATGTATATTTTTTTTGTACGTAAGTATTGTTTTTTTCCTAATGAGACTAATCTTCATTCTTCGATTTCTTCTGTCAGATGTTATTGATGAGTTTTACTCTTAATTGCCAGATTTGCAGGTCACTGATTGAGACTATTTTTGCTATCAGTAAACCCGAACTGCTGGGATTTGTAAGTCTCAAGGCAATCTAATAGTTCATTAAGTCTGACTGACTGATTAGGAAGTCAAGAATTACAGGGCTGAATAGTGAAAGACAGAACTTGTAGATCCAAACACAAAAGAAATAAAGAACCAACAGAAATTATGGCCAGAGATACTGTGCCCTTAATTATTATCCTTTATTAATAAAATGGCAACTATAAACTTCAGTGAGAACCATCAGCGATATATTGATGGACAACATGCTTATTGTATAAAAACATTCACAACCTTCAAAATTACTTTAATTTATTTGCTTGTATCTGTTTTCTTGGCCCAATGGTTAGTATTGCTGCCTCACAGCACTAGGGTCATATATTGTACAGTACTTCAATGGAGTTCTCAGAAACTGTTTTTATTTTGTATGAAATGCAATTGAATATTATAATACAATGAAAATAAAAATGAAGGTGAGGTTGTATGAAAGGAATTTTTTAAATGACCCTTTCTGGTGGCATAGAGTCCTTGGAAATGTACCTGTCAGCTTAAAATATGTTTGAACACACCATTGAAAGAGTTATGTTTTAGTAGTGGACTGGGAGGTTTAAATTATGTAGGGACTATACAGTCCTATGCTGGGAGAAGATACTTCATGAAATACAAGCTGTGGTAAAAATGGGATTTAATTCCTACTTCGTACGATCACATCACCATGCCCGGGGCTTATAATAGAGATTTCACCACCTGTCACAACTTACCCGTCCTCATTCCAACGCCGTCTCGCTCGCTCCGCTGCCCCGGCACTTGCAGGTGTCGGCTCACGTGACAACAGCTCGGGGTCGGTCTTTTACACTTGCCTGGTTACTTAAACAGCGCTTTAACACTCGTCCAGTGTCGAAGCAACTTCGTTGCCAGCTCCTGACCCCTGGTTTTGATCCCTGTGTCTTGCCCAGTCTCTTTCCTTTGGAATTGCTCCTGATTGCCCTCTGTGTACCGAACCTCTGCCTGCTGACCACGCTCCTGATTGCCTTCTGTGTACCGAACCTCTGCCTACTGACCACGCTCCTGATTGCCTTCTGTGTACCGAACCTCTGCCTACTGACCACGCTCCTGATTGCCCTCTGTGTACTGAACCTCTGCCTGCTGACATCGCTCCTGATTGCCCTCTGTGTACCGAACCTCTGCCTGCTGACCACGCTCCTGATTGCTTTCTGTGCACCGAACCTCTGCCTGCTGACCACGCTCCTGATTGCCTTCTGTGTACTGATCCTCTGCCTGCTGACCTCGCTCCTGATTGCCCTCTGTGTACCAAACTTCTGCCTGCTGACCACGCTCCTGATTGCCTTATGTGTACCGAACCTCTGCCTGCTGACCACGCTCCTGATTGCCTTCTGTGTACTGAACCTCTGCCTGCTGACCACGCTCCTGATTGCCCTCTGTTTACTGAACTTCTGCCTGCTGACATCGCTCCTGATTGCCCTCTGTGTACCGAACCTCTGCCTGCTGACCACGCTCCTGATTGCCCTCTGTGTACTGAACCTCTGCCTGCTGACCACGCTCCTGATTGCCCTCTGTGTACTGAACCTCTGCCTGCTGACCACGCTCCTGATTGCCTTCTGTTTACCAAACCTCTGCCTGCTGACCACGCTCCTGAGTGCCCTCTGTGTACCGAACCTTGGCCTGCTGACCACGCTCCTGATTGCCTTCTGTGTACCAAACCTCTGCCTGCTGACCACGCTCCTGATTGCCTTCTGTGTACCAAACCTCTGCCTGCTGACCACGCTCCTGATTGCCTTCTGTTTACCAAACCTCTACCTGCTGACCACGCTCCTGATTGCTCTCTGTGTACCAAACCTCTGCCTGCTGACCACGCTCCTGATTGCCTTCTGTGTACCAAACCTCTGCCTGCTGACCACGCTCCTGATTGCCTTCTGTTTACCAAACCTCTACCTGCTGACCACGCTCCTGATTGCTCTCTGTGTACTGAACCTCTGCCTGCTGACCACACTCCTGATTGCCTTCTGTGTACCGAACCTCTGCCTGCTGACCACACTCCTGATTGCCTTCTGTGTACCAGACCTCTGGCTGCTGACCTCGCTCCTGATTGCCCTCTGTGTACCAAACCTCTGCCTGCTGACCATGCTCCTGTTTGCCTTCTGTGTACTGAACCTCTGCCTGCTGACCACGCTCCAGATTGCCCTCTATGTACCGAACCTCTACCTGCTGACCACGCTCCAGATTGCCCTCTATGTACCGAACCTCTGCCTGCTGACCACGCTCCTGTTTGCCTTCTGTGTACCGAACCTCTGCCTGCTGACTACGCTCCTGTTTGCCTTCTGTGTACCGAACCTCTGCCTGCTGATGATGCTCCTGCTTTTCTACTGTGTACCTACTGGCCTGCTGATCACACACCTATTGGTCCCCATTGTAATTCTGTGACCAGTTCCTATCTCCACAGTACCACTCCCTGGGGCCGCAGCCTGCGAGTTCCCGGAAGCAAAGTCCATCCTGCCTTGCGGCGGTTCTTGGTGAATATCGGGGAACCCGTTAGACTCCGCACTTCAAGGCCTTCCAGCATCAGTCAGGGTTAGTACCTGGGTCCTTACCTTCCTGGATCGTAACACTGCCCAAATTTTGCTGCAAACCTCGTCTTTTGCTACCTTGTCTCCAGTTGTCCAAGAATTAAGATAGGAAAAGAAAGCTTATTGTACCATATAGGAAAATACTTAGAACAAGTACTGTAGTAAAAAGTATTGTAACGTAAAAGTAAATATTCATGTACTGTAGTAAAAAGGATATTGTCATGGTGCTGGCAACTCCCAGGATAGAGCCACTTGTCTTGGGTAGCTAACAGAGGCACACCATGCCTGGCCAAGCCAATTAGTCCTGAGAGGACAGGTAGTGAGCTACAACCTGAAGTCTAAAGATTGTATAAGGTAGGATAGTGATAGCTGAAGTCAAGGGATTGGAGAAGATAGAATAGTTATGTAGAAAGCCAAAGTCAAAGGATTGTAGAAGGTAAAATAGTGATGGACAAAGCCAAAGTCAAGGGATTGTAGAAGGTAGAATAGCAATGGACAAAGCCAAAGTTGAGGAATTGGAGAAGGTAGAATAGTGGGAGACGAAGCCAAAGTCAAGGGACTGGAGAAGGTAGAATAATGGGAGACAAAGCTGAGATTGAAGGATTGGAGAAGATAGAATTGTGATGTAAAGTCAAACAAAACAAATCTTCTTCAAAGCACAAGTGGAGAAATCCAAAACAAAACTTTGCTCCTGCAAAGATTTGGTAGAATGGAGGGACTTATTAAGGCTACAAATAGGTGAGATAAATTGCTCTGTAGTCAAGATGAGGTGGCTACATTGCTGTTTTTAGCAAAGCACTGATTACAGGAATTGAGAGAAGGTGTTTGTAGCTGTCATTGTGAACTGTTCTCTGACAGCTGTCATCTGGAGCTAGTGTTGTGAAACCTCACAGTAATTGATTTCTGACAGCTGTCATCTGGAGCTAGTGTCTGAATCCTCACAAATATACATATTGTACCATAAAAGTGAATAGTTAACATGTATATTTTAGTAAAGTGGATATACATAGTACACCAATAAAACTAAAAAATTACAGCTCAATTTTACCACCATACAGCCACACATTTTTTGCTTAACGTTTAAGTTTACCAGCTTGCTTGTAGTGGGGGCTGCCATCTGTAACAGCACTGCAATAGTTCAGACAGATAGTGACAAGCCCTACAACCGTTTTCAACGGAGATGGGGCTTTTCTCTACATAATAAATATACCCTTAGATAACGAGAACATTTTTTTTCCCAAGGCCAAAAATGGGATAAAGTCAAAACTCTGGTTTGGGGGAAGGGGGACCCCGATCAAATCAAGACTAATTTTTTTGTATGTAATAATTATTCCCAAACCTCCTGAGCCACAGCACATTGTGATAATTACTTGTTTTTTTTAATGCTGTGGAAAAGAAAGTCTAGGCAATTAATGTATTAAGCCTAAACAGAATTATTTGTACTGTTAACAAGCTGGCTTCAGAATTCTGCCCAAAGGCACAGTTTAAATTGTAAACAGCATCCGACAGGGAGGTGATTCTGTGAAAGGTAACAGCTTCTTAAAAGCGTTCATTTATTTTTATGGCAATCTTTTATACAAATAAGTACAAATCGCTTTCCAGTACATGTTTTATCATAGCTGTAGATATTTACTTGTAAAACCAATGTACAAATAAAATAATTATGGCATTTACAGGTGCATTATCATGCAAAAAATATTTAATATTTTCAGCAATTTGAGGACAAATTTTCACTTACCAGTTCCCAATTTTTTATGTATTCGCAATTACGACACTATATTTTGTCACTCACTCAGGGTAAATTGGCTATGCCTGCCTCAAATACTTTAGATGATTTTCTTAATTTTTCCAAAAACAACAAGCATAGGATTACATTTTTCTACAAAGACCTACTTTACTCAGACTCCTTGAAATTATGTCAATGTACTGGGGCTGGAGACTCCTCGACAATATCTTCCCAGTGAACCTATCTAAATATTTTGACAATATAATGAAATGGTTGCATTCCACCAAATTACAAGAGGCCCATTTGAAAATAATAAATAAGGCCTATGTTTCTCAATCTCAACAAAAATATTATGCAGAAGGCGAAACTGGCTTGAGTTCGATATGCAAAACCATTTCTGCTTCTTTCTTTCATAACATGGTCCTGTCGGAAAATAGTCAAGTTCTGGAATAAAGTTTTGGCTTTCATCAACACTTCTTTAGGAATCACTTTGCCCAGCGACCTGGTCACTTTACTACTTTGTAATTATAATAACTGAATTCAAATTCTTCCCCCGAGAGGTGTTAATGATGTCAATCTGTTAATAATGGTCGGCCTTTCCATAGCAAGGAAAGCAATTCTCTGCAATTGGATTGTTCCCTGCCCCCTTCCTTACTAAGGTTACAACTGAGCTGATGGATACCCTGTACTTTGATAGACGGACAACACTCACGGACATTGAGGATGGTGTTGCTATATTTTCTGCTAAATGGGGCTCCTATATAGATAAATTGAATAGGGATTGCCAAAATGTAATAATATGGGTGTTTGAATTTTTTTTAAAAAAAAAGTGTATATATATATATATATATATATATATATATATATATATATATATATATATCTAATATATAAATGCTTAGTGGCGTCTGTCTGTCTCTGTGTGTGTGAAAAAAAACAACAAATTGCAGCGCCACCTGCTGGGCAGAGTTATACACTGACCTACTAAATTCTTAGTGTGTGTGGGAAAAAAAATTCAAAACGGGCTGAAATATGGTAGGGCTCAAACTCATTTTCGTGAGGTAATTTTACCTCATGAACACACATGTGTAGAGGCGTGCGTTAGTGTGTGTGTGTGTGTGTGTGTGTGTGTGTGGAAAAAACTTTTCTCAGAAAGGGCTCATCCAATTGACCTGAAATTTGGTATACTGACATTATTTGACAAAAAAATTAGAATAGTCAAGTCAGTTAACTTCCACCATCCCCCCTTCCACCCGTGGGAGGGGTAGTAAAGGCTAAATTTATGAGTTGAGGGGTCAAACTCATTTTCGTGAGGTAATTTTACCTCATGAACACACATTAAAAAGGGCGTTTGCGTCGGGAAGGAACGCTCTTCCCCTGAGGAGGCCTGGGCTAGGCCCAAATGCATGACAAGAACCTTTTTAAGACCTTAAGTATCTTGATTTGACTAGAATGCATGAGTATCATGCACGGGTTAACTTGTGTGTATATATATATATATATATATATATATATATATATATATATATATATATTTGTTACGAACACGTTTCCAGCTGCCGTGACTTGGGATGTTTACGTAGGAGGTTGCACACGTTTCCAGCCCGTAGTCTCTACCTATCACACAGGTTATAGACCTACTGAATCACCCTCAGACAGCACTCACACCTCCACACACTTCAGGTTTTCCACCAACTGTTGAATACGGGCAATAGGACTCCAATATACTGGCACACATGGCTTCTAGCTACCACAGGCTAACAAGGCCCCCTTGTTAGAGAGAGCAAACACAGGGTTAACTCTTCACACCTCCACATGTTTGAATACCATTTGATGGAGCCTCTTTTTAGAGAGAGCAAACGCAGGGTTAATTCTTCACACCTCCAGACTGTTACACAAATGTAAATGCAAGAACACACTAAGCTTGTTTATCAAATGTATCAACAAATCACACATCGGTATTCAAAGGGTTAACTTGGTCGCGCTATATTCTTCTTAACAGGCTAATGGATTTTAGTATCAAGGACAGCACATATTAAATGATAGATTTAATATACAAAAGTACAGGGCATTCAGATATAAAGAAAAACAATGAACAACTGATATAACATGCACAAGCAAAGCAGTTTAAAATAAAAGGGGTTACATTCAGAGTATCACTTACATGAATTGAATAATCTGTGCCATGGGAAATTGGCTAGGAAGATGGACAGCTTCCCAAAAGACTGACAATTTGTTGTAACTGGTCTCAGCTTTTTAAAGACACCTTTACACCTTCCCACCTCCTGGGGGTTGTGGTCTGTGATACTTTTTCAATCACCATTTGCATGTTGTCTGATTTACTACCCAATTCTACTCTGTGGCCTAACTTTTCTGTGGAGCGTCACACAGACCCAATTTATTATTGATAAATCCCCTATGAATTTGTCCATCTTTTGATACCAAACACGCCTAAATAGGGTGTATTTAGAGAGCTTACACTCATTTCCTTAACTTCTCTGTGGGGCAGAATTCTTAATTTGACATATGAGCTGCCCTTCTTCATGCTATTAAGGAATATGTGGTTGATCACCACTTTTATTGATTTTAAGTGGCATATTTTAAAACTGAATTATTTTTATCTATATCACATATAGCCAAGTCAGCACATGGGCTCTTTGAGCCAGACACCATGCTGAGCGGTTCCTAAAAGTCTATTCAGGTGTCAAAACTCCATCCCAGACTAGGATATATCTCACAGCAGGGGCTCTTTGAAGCTGCCCCAGGTCTCACTCTCATCTTCTCACACTGGAATGTGCAGAGCCATAAAAACACATACAACAGACTATATATATATATATATATATATATATATATATATATATATATATATATACTGTAATATTATAATATTATACACTATTTAGGATATCATTCCACTTCCCCAAGTTATAAGACATTTGAACATATATAGGCTGTATTACATCTGAAATTCTCAAACTCATGTGTTTGAATGCCATTTGATGAAGCCTCTTTTTGGAGAGAACTTTTAAGAAGTCCCCTCTGATTTGCAGCATTGTGCAGAGGGGGGTGGGCCATGATGGCGCGATTCAGTGCAAATTGCTTTATCAAGCCCCCTGTCCCACCCACTCTACTCTGGAAATGGTTGGGATCTGGGAGAGTTCCTACTCTTCTGGGAGTCCCTACAATTCAGAAGTTTCCTGGACGTTCCGCAAGACAGCAGTAATGTGAGACTCCTGCAGCGAATGTGGTCATTTTAACCAATTTGGCTAATTTAGACCAAATTCATGACAAGTGTAGGCCTCCACCAAACACCAATGATTGTTGAGAATAAGCTAAATCTGTTTCTGAAAATGTGACCACAGCCGTTGTGCATGCAGAGGCAACAGCCAGCTGCTCTAATAGGACTCTATGGAAATGGCCATGTATGTGGCCAAACTGAACACAGACCCAGTCACACAGGGATCAGACCGAATGTCCAGATCTTAACGTATGAGTCCTACATTGCATTCTTCACCAATCAGCAGTTTGGTGATCTCCCATCTTGGTCAGCTAAATCTTATTTTCCCAAACAATGTCTCAAATTCTGCAAGGTAGTGCCAATTTATACATATTTAACACCAGTATTGGGTGAAAGTAAAAATACAGCCTAACTATACGTACTTATGGTATAAAACAGAGGAGGTTGACTTCAGACGAATGGTAAAGAGGGTAAAACATTAGCAATTGGTGACAGAGCTGGCGCCAACAGTTCTTTAAAAGTCAACCTTATATGGTCGCTATATATTCTCTCTTTTTTTTTCCACCGAATATGTATCCTCCACAAATTCCAGAAGTTTTGTAACAGTCCAAATGGTTGCTAATTTCAGATATTCCTCATCACGATAAAGATCATATAGGAAACACAGAAAAAAAGAACCATATCATAGCACAATATGTAACATATAATTTTGCCAAATAATCGCTAACGGGTCCCAAAGGTGTGGGTGAAAGATAACAGTAACAACGCCACGTGATGAGGATTTTTTCAATCCTCTATAGGGTGGGCACTTACAAGATTTCGATCTTTAATCCGCATATAATCATACGGTAACATAGATGTCCTCATCGAATCAAATCCTTCTGTCGAATCTCTTTATGACTGGTGCTCAAAAGAAAAGTGAGAATCCATGGTAAAGAGGGACCTGGTTGTGAGATTGTACAGTCTGGATGGAGACGACAATGATGAGAAAATAGGCGCTACTGGGACTAAAAGTGGACATGGGACTGGAGATGATAGAACATGTAGAGGCAGTAGTATCAGATGGGGGTAAATCAAGTTATAGTGAAAAGGTGGGTATCATATATTAAGCACAGAAATTCAATTTTCTCTGAATATAAATATATTTTCTAGGAACAGTTCTTAACATATTGCGCTAGTTCCCATTATTCTTTTTTCTATATAATTGTTAACAAACCTTGGAAGACAGCCAGCAATCCTGATTACATTTCACCTTGGAAGACTGTTTACTCTGGAGAAAGTAATGACTTTACAAAATGATGTATTAAACATCAGAATATGACATTATCATGCTAATAATACACTTTTACGAGTGACAAAATTGGAGTCTACAGGCTATTCAAAGCCTTGAACAAAAAAAAGTCACCCTTCCTCACTTGGGAAGGACCCTTTGGCCTAGACGATTAGCATGCTAATCACACTGTTTAACATGCTAATCAACCCAACAAACATGCTAATCTGCTAGGTTCGCATACTAATAGTAGCCTGTTCTGCCCCCTGCCCGACACCAGGAAGAAGCACTGGTATGGAGCAAGAGGCTGGAATTAAAGTGCTATTATGTATCCAGTTAGCATATGAGCATATCTTTTTTCTGTTCTTATGCAACTAAAAATGGAAGAGGGAGGGGAAACATTAAGAGGATTTCTCCTATTGATAAATAGACCTGTTGACAGGATGAGCTTACTTCGCCACTGGTCTGTTGGGGGAAGAAGTTTAAAGGAATGTTCTTCCTGCACAGTTTGTCTGGGTGTCTCTCACTCCTACTGGTGTCACTTTGCCACCAGACACTTGCCGACTGCGAATGCTTTCGAGAACATCTATTCTCTTATATTTTAAAGTGAATTTCAGTTTATACCTCTTCTTATCACTATTTTGCACCCCCCAAAATTTTGCACCCACCATAAACCTTACACCCTAGGCTACAGCCTAGTTAGCCTATTGGATAATTAAACCCTGGTTTATACTGAAGATGCAGATTGTGGTTTCATTTGTCTACAACTGAGGGTTGAGTTAACGCTCTATTACATTCTAGTAGAGTAGAAATGGGAAGTCAGTGTAACACTTAGCAATATATATACCTTTATGCTCATGTGTGAAAATTTACTTTATTCAGTAGTAGGGGTCCTTTGGAATTAGATTTTCTGCATTAACTAAAGCGTAAATTCTACTATCCAATCACCATCTCATCCCTTTAAATATGGTTTGAAGAGAAGAGTCATAAATGTGTTTTATACTGAGTAATTCCATTTCATATTTTCAGATGCAATGAATAGGTTGTTGTTATCAACTGAAAGAACATTGCATTCTTTAACTACCACAGAACGGTAAAAATGAATGAAGAGGAAGCTTTTAAATTCATAACAATTGGATGGTTGAAATGAGTAAAAATACATTACAAATCTGTATCTAAAAATAAGAAATGTTTTTAATTGAAAGCCTAATAGGCCATAAATTGGAAAATATAATTTATTTAAGTGCAGCGATATGGAACTGGCTTGATTCTATAGCATTATATAAATTTGTTTGCTAGCATAGAGTGCATTTAAACATGAAAAACCAATTTCTTTCCCAATTACATGATCAATTGCTCACAAATATTGGCCAGTGTGCAATAAATAAACCTTGTTTTACTATTGTTTGATGTTCTCAGGTTTACAGCTGGAGTAGCCTTTAGTTTGTTGTTTTGCACAGCTAAACTAATCTGATCTTTTCCAAAATAGCACAGATAATCATCTTGTCCTTTGCTTTGTTGCACTGTTTACTACAATAAACTCCACTCCATCTGTTTTTAAGATTTTCTTTGTATGCCCCGTAAAACAGTTTTGGTAAAAAAATAAAACATAATCCCCAACCTCGGTACCCCTTATTTGCTGATTGTTGGGGTTCTACCTGGGGGAATGGATGATGACATGGCAGAAGGTGGGACCAGCACAGACTCTACTCAATAATCAGTCCCTTTAACCTGACTTAATCAGGGCCCCCATGCTTCAGATTAGTAGAATGGTGGATTACATTTGAAAAAAATGAATAGAGTTGGAATTAGCCTTTACAATTCTATTAATCAACAACAAATTTTGCATATTAAAATAATTGTGAGTCGCTAATCTGCTTGCCTGGCTGTCAAAAAGTGTCAGCCCACAAGTGCAACTCTGATGTCATGAAAGTGTATTTGTGGAGGTATAACAGTACTTTCCCTATCAATTCACCTGTTCTTTGCTGTATGTAATTGAAAACATGGCCATAAAAAAAATCTAAATATACGTCGGGTGAAATAAAATCAGTCCCAATCTCCCCTTGCTTCCAAGGGCTTATGAAACTCACATTAGAAGTAGTGGTTATTAGAAAATGGAAAAAAAAATTAATTAATAAGGGGAGGGGCATATGTGATTATATGCCATACATACTCGAGACAATTAAATGTTCAATACATGTGTTTTAGATTTCCACTCTAGAAGAAACCAAGATCTGTAGCCATCTATACAGTGAGAATAGCCACAGTCACGTTTATTTAGAAATCAGTTAAGCACCTATAAAGTATTCAAACCATCATCGATTAACCTATGTATTGCAGTTTAACTACTAACCTTTTCTAGCACTTTGTATAAAAAAATAACTTACACGATAGTTCTACCAACGCCATACATGGGCAATATGATCGCAAATACCTATCGTTTCAGATCACTAATCTTACCTCTAGAAAGATAAATAAAATGGCTGTTTTGAGAAAATATATAACCTAGATAGCAGCTCCCTTAAGTCTATTTGTAACCCTACACAGGTGAGTTTTTGCTCAAGAAATAAAATATTATATATCTGGCAAGTGCTTATTGCTTTTGCTAAATCATAATCCCCTATATGCAGATTTTTAATACAATAATATAATTTGTTGAGAAAACAATACACCTTCCTTTCTTCTTGGTAATTACACAACTCTCATATATAAGGAATCGAGAATTAACCATCTTCAATATAGAGGCCTATTCTATGTTTTCTATAGTAGATCCACTCAAGCATGAGTTTGCCTAATTAAAATTATTATGCTAGGCTCTGCAATTTACAGTGATAACTCATTATATGTGAAATAGAGTCCTGAACTCTCCTCTTTATAACTCAGAAACACACTGTTGCTGCAATTTGACAGATAGGTTGTGATTAACTGGCCTTTGTCTGCAAGACCTGTAAACATGGAAATAACCAGTTTGCAGCATAGTTTGTTTCTACAGTTTGAGATGTTGCAAAGGAACGTTACTTAATCACAAGTTATCTATCAAATACCAGGAACAGGGCATTTTGAGTTAACAGGGGACTTCAGGGAGAAGTCCTATTTAAGATATCATCATCATCATCATTTATTTTTAAGGCACCAGAGTACTCTGTAATGCTCGACAGTCCATATAAGAACTCCTACAAAAACAAGCCATACATAGAAACAGAACAAGGACATACAAGGTTGATGAATAAGGTGCAGACAAGAGACAGAGGTTAGAAAGAGCCCGGCACGTAGGTGCTTACTATGTAGAGGAAGACTGTAATGCTGAAAAAAAGGAGCTAAAGGGATGGGATAGTAGATGGCAGTGCACAGAGGGTGAAGTATCAGATGGGGTATAGTAGAGTATAGTGAAGTGTTGGGATTTGAGAGGGCATTTGAACAGTTGAAGGTTGGGTTAGAGTTTGGGTTAGGTAAGGTGGGATAGGGAGTTCCATAAGAGGGGAACTAACTGGGAGATGTCATTAATGTGGGAGTGAGAGGTGGTAATCAGATAGTGGTAATCAGACAGTGTGGTCTAAGACGGTAGAAGGGAGAATATCTTGTAATAAGGTCATTGATGTTGGAAGAGCTGTGGAAGGGTTGGAGCTGGTGATGGCTTTGCAGGTGAAGGTAAGCAGCTTGAATTGGATTCTGGAAGATATAGGGAGCCAGAGATTTACAGAATGTTGCAGTGGATGTGAAATGGCGAGAGAGCAAGATCAGTCTTTCCGCTGCATTTAGGACTGATTGGAGTTTGGATAGACAGGTGGGGAGAAGGTTATATATGAGGAGACTGCAGTGCTCAAGGTGGGATATAATGAGAGAATGAAGGGTTTCTTGAGTAATAGAAGAGCATATTCAGACAATTTTTGGAGGAAGAGGCAACAACATATTGCAGGGGACCGAGGTCTCACCACGGCAGCGGGCATGGGGACTAAGGAGAGCATGATGTTGTCAACAGCGAGAGAGACTAGAGGGGTGGGTGAGATGAGGAAAGAGGATGAACTCACTTTTCGACATGTTGCGCTTTAGGTACAGTTGGGACATCCAAATGGAGATGGTTGAGAAGCAGATGGACATGGGGCAAAATGGTCATAAAGGTCAGGGAGGAATGGTATATTGGGGTGCCATCTACTAAGAAATGGTTTTGGAGGCTAAAGATCCATTTTAGTTCACCAAGAGAAAAGGTATAGAGAAAAGCAAAGGGCAAAAGCAGAAACTTAAGGGACCCTGACAGATAGCAGGTTAGAGGTGAGGACGTGCCAGAAGTAGAAACACTGAAGGAGCATTCAGAAAGGTAGCAGGTGATTCAGGTGAGCAATTGGAGAAGGACTAGTAGAAGAGGTGACCTAGATGTGGGCAAGCATAGGGGCGCGTTAACAGAATAATTACTTGGAACGGAATCAAGGGAACAGGTTGAGTGCACCTCCTCCTCAGGTGTCAAGTCATATTATGTCTTGTTATATTTATATTATGTCATTTTACATCATGTCATGTTGCATTATGTAATGTTATTCTATGTCATGCTAAATTATTTATCTTGTTTTCCGCTGTCACCCCTCCCTACTGTGCGGCACTGTGCAAACCTTGTGGTGCCTTTTAAATAAATATTAATAATAATTATAATAAAAAGAAAGATAGAAGTTATTCCAGTAAATTGTAGCTCCCAACATAATGGTTTTATTTAGGCAACAGTTTCTAAGGTGCTTTAGACGTGGACTGAAATAGATCATCCTGTAGCCAATGAAATCTGTCTTGTTGTCTGTCCTCTGTCTGACGCTGCAGACCTCATATGGCGCCCTATAAAAACAGGTTAATAATGATAATAAGAATATAGCGATCATTAAAATGTCCATAGCCGCACTGTATTTCAGAAGATGAGTGTCTGGATTTTGTAAGAGGAAATTACCTTGTCGATTAGTGTGATTGTGTAAATGAGTGCAGGGCTGTATGCGACAGGGGCAGTTACATAGGTGGAATCGAATGAAGACATTCTGGGAATCGCAGATTGAGTTAATGGAACAGTGTCCTCCAGCAGACCAATGTAGAGATATGAGGCTCCTTTCAAATTGACGCAAAGAAGATTGTGGCATAAAAAACAGCTCTACATGAAAGCCACACATCTGATTTGTTACGTCAACACTCCCACAAAAATTGGGCCAGCAGAATATTCTGAGCCAGCCAAAAAATCCTGAGGTTTTAATGGGAATAAAGTGACCTATAGTACTTTTCCTGAAATGATCTAGGGCCTGATTCATTAAGGATCTTAACTTGAGAAACTTCTTATTTCAGTCTCCTGGACAAAACCATGGTACAATGCAAGGGGAGGAAATGAGTTTTCTGTTTTGCACATAAGTTAAATACTGACTGTTTTTTCATGTAGCACACAAATACTTGATAGCTTATTTGTACACTGAAATTTAGGTTGATATTTGTGTGCTACATGAAAAAACAGTCAGTTTTTATTTTCATCATTGCATCAACTTATGTGCAAAACAGAATACTAATTTTCTCCCCTTGCATTGTAACATGGTTTTGTCCAGGAGACTGAAATAAGAAGTTTCTCAAGTTAACATCCTTAATGAATTAGGCCCCTAGTCTCCGTACAGATGAGTTGATCAAAGTGCCTCCTTCAGCAAATTACTATTACTAAAATTGCTATATTTAATATCTCACAAAAAGTTCTCAAAAGTAAGACCCGTACAGGCAGTAGGGCAAAAGTCATAAGTTGCTTTAAACCAAAAATGTTCAGTTGGATTGAGGTTAAGAGAAAGTGATGGTTTTCTATTTGCTTAACCAGTAGTTTGTTCACTTTAATTCATGCTCTAGATCTTTAACATATGTGAGAAGAAATATAGAGGATACTCTATGTGAACTGGCTATCAGCCATTCAATCCAATAGTCAACCACTTTACAGTGTAGGATACCATACATCCTTTAAAAACCCAGTGACCAATGCTTTTTTTGTCCTGCAAGAGAAGAAAAGAACATGTACTGTAGCTTAAATCATCCTAGTCTGCATTCTTATTATATTTATTTTAAATTCATTTTTCAATATGGACGTTTAATATGGGCATGTCTGGTTAGCTGGGATACTCCCATGCTAGGACACTGTGGGAGATTACTTAACATTCCACATTATAAATTACCCTGTTTGGCTGTGAGCTCCCTCTTTTACTGGACAAATCTCCCCTTCCCCCCCAACCCTGGATTGATGTTTTTGTGGGTGCTTTAAATTTGCCATACTTGTTGGGACGGGGGCAGACGTCACTTGTCTGCCCCTGCAGTTTTGATGAGATGCTGTCGACATGTGTTTTGGGTACCACTAACAATCAACTGTGTTGAATCTAAATCAGATTGTTCACCTGTAAGTGTCAGTTTATCAGTTATGAGCTCATCAGCTAAGGAGAATTAAATACACTGCATGGTTTGAGTGTACAATAAACTCTGCTTTATTAGTTACAAGTCCCTATCTACATAGCAAAAATCACATATAACAGAAAACTACGCCCCAAAAGGTTTTAACCACTCATGTTCCCTTCACACAGATGTTAGTATATTCTCTCATTATCAATAGGAGAACTCCCCGGGGGGAGGCTGGCTTATCTCCTGTCTGGTATGTCCAAGGTTATAAGCATAGCCTTGCAAATAATGAATTACTCCTACAAAACAGGTGTATCTAATTTGTATTTAAGCTATAACAGAACAAATGGCTATAAGGCAGCAAGATGGTGTCAGCTTAGCAAAATCACATTTCTCAACTGTATTGATGAATGCCGATTGATCAGGTCGGAGTATCTTGTTCTTTCAAGGGTGCGTTGGGTTCCAACACCTGCTTGATAGTCAAGTATGATATTTGGCTTATCGGACATGGTAGTATGGAATGCTGGTGATGTGGGTCCCAACACCAGGTGGAGTTAATGGTGTACAGTGCCTATTTTGCATAGGGATCAATGATCCCTCTGCTTAGCTCAGTTACGCTATGTACATCTACACTGTTAAATCAAATTAAAAGTAGAACCAGCTCTACAATTTACATGTATGCACAACATATGTCAGTGGGGAAGTGCTGAAGCGAGAAGTGACACAAGGGAACACAATTCAATGTAATTACAGCACAATCCAGCGTAAAAACATAAAACATTAAAAAAAAAACTCCCATATAGTAATCACGGTGGCAGCCGTCATTTCTTGTACCTTTTGTTTATCAGGTGTTAGGATCTAAAGTACTACACCATTGTGCGCCTCTTCTCTTTCTTCGTTCTTTTTATATAGCGAGTATGAAAGATAAAACAATTTATTCACAAACAATAAAAACCTGCACACATTCCTTTTTCTCCTAATATCAAGGCCAGAGAAGTAAAGCTAATATAATGTAAAACACACACATGCACTAAGTCTTATTGTGGTTCTATGTTGCTTTGCCTTACAGTTTGATTTTCATTAGGTACTGTATCAGGGGGTGGATTGTCAACCCACATGGAATTAATTTACTGTACATAATCAGTATCTGAGAACATTACATACTTGTTAATGAACCAAGCTGCTCTTAACTGTGAACGGAATATGGATTGCAGGTAATCATTTTTCCATAATCTTTATTATAAAATTACTTGCACAGCTAGTTTTAAATAATTAAAATTCTTTCTTGGCTTTTGCAAGAACATGCTGAAGTAGCTCCAGTGTAAAAATATATTAGTCTAAGTTGTAAGTCCATAATTCCAGGTACAATTTGGTACATCATTGTGGGTTTAATGAACTTGGCTACAAAGAAACCCAGGAACAATGGAAGATGTGTGGAAGGGGGGACTTGACTGGATTTTGGAGTCAGAGGGTGTTTAAAGGGTTTAAAAAGAGTGTAAGAATAAAGTACTATTTTAAGTGGATGAGGCTTGCAGACCTCCATAGCTCCAATACACTACATTACAATGTTTACATATCTTATGGAGCTGGCCTGGGTGGGGGTGGGGGAGAAGAGGGTTGATGCTGGGCTTTTCACATTTCCATACCTCCCAACAGTTGAAATATATTATTTGGGTCAGATTGAGTGCAAGTACCTGTGTGCCTCCAAATAAGGGACATTGCCCCGCTGGAGGCCAATCCATGTCACATTGGGGTGTTGTAGGCCACCACCAGCCTGATCTCCCAACAGTCCTGCAGATTGGGGAAAGCCTGAGAGAACGAGGGAGATCGTTCCAGAAGAGGGGCAGCACAGGAGAAATCTTGAATGCGGGAGTGAGACGTAGTAACCAGAGGAGAGGTAAGACATTGGTCGTTGACTGACCATAGAGGGCGAGAAGGAGTATGAATGGAATTGAGGTTGGAGATGTAAGGAGCAGTGGAGTTAGGGCTTTGTAGGTGAGAGTGAAGATACTGTAAGGGAGGGGGAGCTAGTGCAGTGCTTGACAGAGAGGGGAGGTAAATGTAGACCGGCGGGATAGGAAGATTAGTCGGGCTGTAGCATTGAGTATGAACTGAAGAGGAACGAGAAAGGAGCAGGTGGAGCCAGTAAGTAAAAGGTTGGAGTAATCAAGGTGGGAGATGATCTAAGAATGGCTGAGAGTTTTGGTGGCATCAATGAAGAGGAAGGGTCTGATTCCAGCTGTATTGTGGAGATGTAAGCATCAGGATTTGGTGAGGGTTTTGATGTGGGGAGCAAAGGAGAGAGTAGAGTGAAGGATGACACTCAGGCACCAAACTTGAGGAAGGGAGGAGATGTCGGTATTACCAATGGTGATGGAGAGGGTGGGTGGGAAAGATAGTGTTGAAGGAGGGAAAACTAGGAGTTCAGATTTAGCCATGTTAAGTTTAAGGAAACTATGTGACATCCTGGAGGAGATGGCAGAGAGGCAGCATGACACTTTAGTGAGGAGGGAAGGGGAGAGGTCAGGAGATGAGGGTAGATTTGGGTGTCGTCGGCAAAGAGATGGTATCGGAGGCCGAAGGAACTGGTAAGTTTACCCAGTGAAGAGGTGTACAAAGAAAATCCGTACAATTGGCAGCCATGTGTTTTAATTGTTAGAGAAAGTCACCCATGAAACCAAGACCATTTCTAGCAAAACATAGATCTCCTTCTAGGCTGACTCATTCTGGGGGATATATTCGTTTGTTTACCAGTACAGAGCAAATTAAACCCAAGTTACCTTAATTCAGTATAATTTACCTTAATCAGTGGGAATACAAAGTGCTTTCACATTTGCAAAGTGCGGCTAGTGGATGGTAATGAAAGAGGTCGCTTTGATAAGACTTGATTTAATGTATTCCTGGAGATTTGAGGCATTTGAGAATTCATTTAAATGCATCTGAATTAAGGCTAAGAGCGGAGCTGGCTTAGTTCTGACTGCTTTCATCCCAGAAACATTAACAGAACCAGGAGACAAAGTGTTTTTATATGTTGTGGAGGACAGAGAACTGTGTTGTCTACCTTACCTTGAATATCAAAGCCGAACTGTTTACTTAAAAAACACAAGATGTTTATGGCATACTGCAATGTTTCTTTCAAACATCCCCAGTCACTGATTTGGGTCACTAAATAAAGTGCCAGCACCACAAGGAACACTGTAAGTAACCGACTTCCTACAGCCGTTTAAAATCATTATTTTGTTATTTATTTGGGGTACTAATATTCCGTTTTCTTAAGGCCTAGTGAAGCAATAATGTAAGAATAGGGAGCTGCAGGCACACACTGTCTGACAAGTGTTTGCTTTAAGCCCATTTCAACGATACCCACAGCGGTCGGACGCGTTACTGTTTAGTACAATATACTGAAGCTCCTTGGGAGCGCTCATTAAGTACATGCTGCAGGAAGGCTTTAGGAATATGCTTTGGAAGCTGTGTTAAAATGCGAAGACAAAGGACACGGTTTAGTTTACGCTTAAAACAAGCATTGTTTTTAATGCCCCTGTATACATTCCCTTATATCACACAAAGGGGTAGATTTATCAAACATTCTAAAAAGGAAAAGTGGAGATGTTACCCATAGCAACCAATCAGATTCCAGCTATCATTGTCTAGAATGTAGTAGATAAATGATAGCTAGGATCTGATTGGTTGCTATGGGTAGCACCTCCACTTTGATAAATCTACCTCAAACTGTTTTAAAGCATGTGAAGATAGTTAAGAGTCAATATAAAAAAACATACTTGCCTACTTTTTAAACCTGTACTCCGGGAAATCAATGAGCAATGTGAACTTACTTTGAGTGGATCCGCAACGCAAATGAATGAAAAGGGTACAATACGGTAATAAGAGTCAGAGCGACTTGTCTCTGATTGGCTGGAGCATGACAAAACAGCTCTGATTGGCTACTTGCCACAGAATAGTTTACAAGGATAAAGTACGCGGTGAAAAAGTCTGCATTCATTTCTTTTTTTTATTAACAAATGCAGCCAATGATTGTCGTGCAGAGCACTTTTACATATAAACGTGGAAATATGCACGTATTGCAACATGCACATATTTAAATGTGTTGACCTTCTATCTGTTTGTATATGCATATGCTTTATATCAGGTGTTAATTTTAGCAGCTGTAGAGTATGTATACACAGGAGGTCAGTGATCTGCCAACATTCAAGGGGCAAAAAATATTGGCATAAAAGTTGGCCCTTGATCCTCCTAACCACGTACCAGAACCAGATTTCTAACAGACACTATGGGCTAGATTTACTAAGCTGCGGGTTTGAAAAAGTGGAGATGTTGCCTATAGCAACCAATCAGATTCTAGCTATTATTTGTTTAGTACATTCTCCAAAATGACAGCTAGAATCTGATTGGTTGCTATAGGCAACATCTCCACTTTTTCAAACCCGCAGTTTAGTAAATATACCCCTATATCTTTATATGTGTTATATAGGCTTTTTTTTCCCTTTTTTAAGCTTATACTAATAAAGTCTTATTTTTTATTTTGATCAAACCCTATGAGTGCCCCATTTAACATACTCTTCCTCTTACCTACTGGTATTTCACGTACCAGAACCACCAGGTTTATATACCATAGAGTTCATACTGTCCTATTGTTTTAACCTATTACGGAGATTAAAGGTAATATGTGGGAATAGAGGGCTGCCCATCATGCTGTCTATCACTGGTCTACAGAGACCACTCATGTTTCACTTAGAGCAGTTCATTGCCACTGTCAGAGCTGTATAAAAAGCCCAGTAGACCCCCTGCATGCGAGCACCAAGGAATTAAAGGCTGATATTGTAGAACTGATGTAAATATATTTATAGCGTTGCGTGCCTCCTAGACAATCATCCAGGACGGCCCAATACCACATTGCTTTATAGGAGCCATGCCCAGCGGATCTCCTGCCCACAGCACTCATTCACCCTGGCTAGGCCCCTCTTTCACCAAGATGCAGTGAATTTGGTAGTTTTTGTGACATCTTTGGGCAGCCGACCTGGAGCCAGGACAATTCCAGGCATCCCAGCCCAGTCTGGGGACAATCATATGATCTACCCACCAGGAAATGTAGATGTTGATTTATTATGTTGAGTCTGAGCATGTTTATTACAGACAATTATATTGATATAAATATATAAATATACTGTATACTTTTCAATATTTCAGGCCGCTGTAAAAATGTTTTTCATAAAAGTATTTTATTGTTCCTGTTATAATGTGTTTCAAGTTGATTGCATTTCCGTAATCTACCATTAGTTCAGACATTTAGGTTTAGGCCTTTTTTTAATAATACACAATAACATTTATTGCATTAAAGAAGAAG
The DNA here is from genome assembly GCF_038048845.1 of Mixophyes fleayi. Lineage (NCBI taxonomy): Eukaryota > Metazoa > Chordata > Amphibia > Anura > Limnodynastidae > Mixophyes > Mixophyes fleayi. Next base: position 329,857,856 of record NC_134404.1, read on the forward strand.
ATAGACTCTTCAGAGAACCAGTGAAGAGGTATATCAGTTGTTATTAAACTGGGAGCTGGGACTCAATCTATGGTCCTTAATCTTATACCTTTATGGGGAGTTGACATCGGAGCCAATAATGATTCATCATGGTTTCCCTGAGCACTTTAAAAAGATCAGTCACCATATACCAATGGGTATCCAGATTGTACCAGCAATGCCCATATCATATACACCAATATAATCTATACCAGCAGTGCCCATATCATATACACCAACATAATCTGTACCAGCAGTGCCCATATCATATACACCAACATAATCTGTACCAGAAGTGCCCATATCATATACACCAACATAATCTGTACCAGAAGTGCCCATATCATATACACCAATATAATCTGTACCAGCAGTGCCCATATCATATACACCAATATAATCTGTACCAGCAGTTCCCATATCATACACACCAACATAATCTGTACCAGCAGTGTCCATATCATATACACCAACATAATCTGTACCAGCAGTGCCCATATCATATACACCAATATAATCTGTACCAGCAGTGCCCATATCATATACACCAACATAATCTGTACCAGCAGTGTCCATATCATATACACCAACATAATCTGAACCAGCAGTGTCCATATCATATACACCAACATAATCTGTACCAGCAGTGCCCATATCATATACACCAACATAATCTGAACCAGCAGTGTCCATATCATATACACCAACATAATCTGTACCAGCAGTGCCTATATCATACGCACCAACATAATCTGTACCAGCAGTGCCCATATCATATACACCAACATAATCTGTACCAGCAGTGCCTATATCATACGCACCAACATAATCTGTACCAGCAGTGTCCATATCATATACACCAATATAATCTGTACCAGCAGTTCCCATATCATATACACCAACATAATCTGTACCAGCAGTGCCCATATCATATACACCAACATAATCTGTACCAGCAGTGCCCATATCATATACACCAACATAATCTGTACCAGCAGTGCCCATATCATACACACCAATATAATCTGTACTAGCAGTGCCCATATCATATACACCAACATAATCTGTACCAGCAGTGCCCATATCATATACACCAATATAATCTGTACCAGCAGTGTCCATATCATATACACCAACATAATCTGAACCAGCAGTGTCCATATCATATACACCAACATAATCTGAACCAGCAGTGTCCATATCATATACACCAACATAATCTGTACCAGCAGTGCCCATATCATATACACCAACATAATCTGTACCAGCAGTGCCCATATCATATACACCAACATAATCTGTACCAGCAGTGCCCATATCACATACACCAACATAATCTGTACCAGCAGTGTCCATATCATATACACCAACATAATCTGAACCAGCAGTTCCCATATCATATACACCAATATAATCTGTACCAGCAGTGTCCATATCATATACACCAACATAATCTGAACCAGCAGTGTCCATATCATATACACCAATATAATCTGTACTAGCAGTGCCCATATCATACACACAAATATAATCTGTACCAGCAGTGCCCATATCATACACACCAATATAATCTGTACCAGAAGTGCTCATATCATATACACCAACATAATCTGTACCAGCAGTGCCCATATCATATACATCAATATAATCTGTACCAGCAGTGCCCATATCATACACACCAATATAATCTGTACCAGAAGTGCTCATATCATATACACCAATATAATCTGTACCAGAAGTGCCCATATCATACACACCAACATAATCTGTACCAGCAGTGCCCATATCATATACACCAACATAATCTGTACCAGCAGTGCCCATATCATACACACCAATATAATCTGTACCAGAAGTGCTCATATCATATACACCAATATAATCTGTACCAGCAGTGCCCATATCATACACACCAATATAATCTGTACCAGCAGTGCCCATATCATACGCACCAACATAATCTGTACCAGCAGTGCCCATATCATACCCACCAATATAATCTGTACTAGCAGTGCCCATATCATACACACCAATATAATCTGTACCAGCAGTGCCCATATCATATACACCAACATAATCTGTACCAGCAGTGCCCATATCATATACATCAATATAATCTGTACCAGCAGTGTCCATATCATATACACCAACATAATCTGTACCAGCAGTGCCCATATCATATACACCAACATAATCTGTACCAGCAGTGCCCATATCATATACATCAATATAATCTGTACCAGCAGTGTCCATATCATATACACCAACATAATCTGTACCAGCAGTGCTCATATCATATACACCAACATAATCTGTACCAGCAGTGCCCATATCATACACACCAATATAATCTGTACCAGAAGTGCCCATATCATATACACCAACATAATCTGTACCAGCAGTGTCCATATCATATACACCAACATAATCTGTACCAGCAGTGCTCATATCATATACACCAACATAATCTGTACCAGCAGTGCCCATATCATATACACCAACATAATCTGTACCAGCAGTGCCCATATCATATACACCAACATAATCTGTACCAGCAGTGCCCATATCACATACACCAACATAATCTGTACCAGCAGTGTCCATATCATATACACCAACATAATCTGAACCAGCAGTTCCCATATCATATACACCAATATAATCTGTACCAGCAGTGTCCATATCATATACACCAACATAATCTGAACCAGCAGTGTCCATATCATATACACCAATATAATCTGTACTAGCAGTGCCCATATCATACACACAAATATAATCTGTACCAGCAGTGCCCATATCATACACACCAATATAATCTGTACCAGAAGTGCTCATATCATATACACCAACATAATCTGTACCAGCAGTGCCCATATCATATACATCAATATAATCTGTACCAGCAGTGCCCATATCATACACACCAATATAATCTGTACCAGAAGTGCTCATATCATATACACCAATATAATCTGTACCAGAAGTGCCCATATCATACACACCAACATAATCTGTACCAGCAGTGCCCATATCATATACACCAACATAATCTGTACCAGCAGTGCCCATATCATACACACCAATATAATCTGTACCAGAAGTGCTCATATCATATACACCAATATAATCTGTACCAGCAGTGCCCATATCATACACACCAATATAATCTGTACCAGCAGTGCCCATATCATACGCACCAACATAATCTGTACCAGCAGTGCCCATATCATACCCACCAATATAATCTGTACTAGCAGTGCCCATATCATACACACCAATATAATCTGTACCAGCAGTGCCCATATCATATACACCAACATAATCTGTACCAGCAGTGCCCATATCATATACATCAATATAATCTGTACCAGCAGTGTCCATATCATATACACCAACATAATCTGTACCAGCAGTGCCCATATCATATACATCAATATAATCTGTACCAGCAGTGTCCATATCATATACACCAACATAATCTGTACCAGCAGTGCTCATATCATATACACCAACATAATCTGTACCAGCAGTGCCCATATCATACACACCAATATAATCTGTACCAGAAGTGCCCATATCATATACACCAACATAATCTGTACCAGCAGTGTCCATATCATATACACCAACATAATCTGTACCAGCAGTGCTCATATCATATACACCAACATAATCTGAACCAGCAGTGCCCATATCATACACACCAATATAATCTGTACCAGAAGTGCTCATATCATATACACCAATATAATCTGTACCAGCAGTGCCCATATCATACACACCAATATAATCTGTACCAGAAGTGCCCATATCATATACACCAACATAATCTGTACCAGCAGTGCCCATATCATATACATCAATATAATCTGTACCAGCAGTGTCCATATCATATACACCAACATAATCTGTACCAGCAGTGCCCATATCATATACACCAACATAATCTGTACCAGCAGTGCCCATATCATATACATCAATATAATCTGTACCAGCAGTGTCCATATCATATACACCAACATAATCTGTACCAGCAGTGCTCATATCATATACACCAACATAATCTGTACCAGCAGTGCCCATATCATACACACCAATATAATCTGTACCAGAAGTGCCCATATCATATACACCAACATAATCTGTACCAGCAGTGTCCATATCATATACACCAACATAATCTGTACCAGCAGTGCTCATATCATATACACCAACATAATCTGAACCAGCAGTGCCCATATCATACACACCAATATAATCTGTACCAGAAGTGCTCATATCATATACACCAATATAATCTGTACCAGCAGTGCCCATATCATACACACCAATATAATCTGTACCAGAAGTGCTCATATCATATACACCAACATAATCTGTACCAGCATTGCCCATATCATACACACCAATATAATCTGTACCAGCAGTGCCCATATCATACACACCAATATAATCTGTACCAGAAGTGCTCATATCATACACACCAACATAATCTGTACCAGCAGTGCCCATATCATACACACCAATATAATCTGTACCAGCAGTGCCCATATCATATACACCAATATAATCTGTACCAGAAGTGCTCATATCATATACACCAATATAATCTGTACCAGAAGTGCTCATATCATATACACCAACATAATCTGTACCAGCAGTGTCCATATCATATACACCAACATAATCGGTACCAGCAGTGCCCATATCATGATCTCCAAAGTTGGCAAGTATGGAGTAAAATGTTCAACTTGGAATGCCCCTTAACCTTGTTTTTGCATCGAGTGCAGCACAGTATCAGGCAGATTATGTTACTGTCAGTCAACATTTGGCAAAAATGCCCTGATTAGAAGGTCAATATTTGCACCTCAACCTTAAGCCAAGCTCTTACCCATGAAATAAGATAGCGCATGATAAACTATGGCATTTGCGCTGCGCGACCTGAAGTTTGCTTATTTGTAAATGGCCCTTTCAGGGTGTTTTATTTATGTTATACAACAATCTCACGTTTCTTGCTTTATCTTATTTCTTTTCCTGACGCAGGTTGGCGAGTTCAGGGCACACGCCGCCGAGTGGACAGCGAACGTCACAGCCGAATTCAAAGAGACCCGTAGACGTCTCAGCGTAGAGATCTACGACAAGTTCCAGCGGGCGACCTCTGTTAAACGGAAGTTATCTGCAGAACTTGGCATGAGCCCGAGCCAGGAGATGACACCGTGCAAGAGGACCTTGTCCGTCAACCACCTGACCAGTGAAAAAGAGGTGCTGTCTTCTATGACAAAATGTGACAGCATGTATCTGAACGGCTTGACTCCGCACTGTGCTGTCGATGAGATCTCCGTCATCGAAAACTTTAAGTAGCGCTACGGACCGGCTCCACTGTCACTCAAATACTACATTTGCCATAATTAAGACTACCAGCATTTTTAAAGCCTGCATGAGCTCAGAAATGAACATTTAAAACCACCAAATCAGTACTGTTAAAACTATCGACTACGTAGTTAACACAATGACTACTATGTTCAACAATGTCTGATGCCTTTCTGCGCCCAGACTGTTTATTTTTTTTCTATTGTGCCATAACTCCTGCAATGTTATGAATTATAATCTTAATAATTTTGGTAAACCTACAAAAATTTGGGATCTGACTGGCAAAGGAATGGATCGCTCATTGACTATGTTTTTGTAACTGGAGAAATCATTGGGATACTGTACAGCTTTTAACTTAAGAAACTTTATATCAGTGCCTTATACCGTATAGACACACAACCTCCATAGCTATTATTTTTTTATTTTTTTGGCCTGAGGAATGTATTTTATTGGCTCATTTTCGTTGCTTGAAGAATGCATGCTATGGTACCTCAATGCACTAGTGAGGGGAAAAAAAATGGGAAAAGTCAAACATTAAAGCCATAATAGTCATTGTTTGAGTGTTAAAGGACCAGTAAACCTGAATTGATATGTTTTTTTAAAAAAATAAATAAATGTTACCTTGTTTCTCCTACCCCCAATGCATGTGCAGGGCTTCACCCAGAAGCCCTGCTGCAGAAACAGTCCCCAGTGACAGCCTTCTCTATTGCGTTCGCACGTCAAACAGTCCTCACGGCATGCCACTTTTACAGTCTATCGATGAGGGGAGTGGCGGTGGTGAGCAAGGCATTGATGTTACTCGACCGCACCCATTCAGTCCTTATAAAATGGCGGCATGCTTTAACTGTGCGTCTGTCACCCGCAGCTCTACCAGTCTATAAATTAGTGGAGGCAAGGGGCAATGGTGAGTGATCCAACAATGCTGCTTGTCTGCTAACATGGAGTCCTGCAGTCATATAATAGCGGGCGCATTATTTAACTGTGCATCTGGTGTTATATATAATTCTTTTTGCCTCACTCTTCACTGTCCTCCGTATTGTCTGCAGACATTGACAGGGGCCGGTAATGAAGACTTAGCAGAAATTGTGCAGGTTTTGAGAGGGGAAACGGTGTCTCCACTGGGAATATAAGTTTACTGATCTTTTAAAGTGAACCCACCACCTACCACAGAATTCAAGTAATCAGTTCACAAGGAACTGCCTGCTTACGAATAATGGTTCGGTCCACAAAATGGCTGCCTTCACTGTGTGTAGATGATGGATCCACTTCAAGGCCCTGGGTTATCATTCGTGTGAAAGTGTTACCTGTGGCATCCTTGTTTTATACTGGAAAGGACAGAGTGCAGCTGTGCAGGATCTTTTTAAGTGGCAAGAAAGAAGTGAATTGAATTAGTCATACCAAAAATGGAGTGCACAGTATAAATGACCAAGTAGTTAACAAATAAGTTGTCACATTTCAAAGGAAAATGTAAAGACTAGCATATCAATATACAAGTATGAGATATCAAGCCAAACACTTTATACATTAAATTGAACTCCAAGGTAACTCTACAGTAGATGGTATTGCCAGGCCTGAGGCTTCTCTCCTTAAATATTCAGCATCCAGCCCAGATACATGGCACCCTACAATACCATTCAATACCAGGCTGTCACAACTACCTCCATTTCTTTCTATGATAAACATCTTCGACACAGCTTGTGGTTGAAGTTCCATTTCCACTTCAACCACTAAATACAATATATATATATATATATATATATATATATATATATATACATACACACACACACACACACCGGCCCCAAAGCAGGGGCGGATCTAGAAAACTACTGTACCCGGGGCGATTTAGGGGGGGCGATTTAGGCCCCGCCCCTTTCTAACAGTTTAGGCTGCCGACGGCTGCACAGTATGTGCAGGTCCATCCAGCCGTGACAGGCAGGGACAGTGTGCTGCCCGGCTGCTCTGATTGTGAAACACAATCAGAGCAGCCGGGCAGAACACTGTCCCTGCCTGTCACGGCTGGACGGACCTGCACATACTGTGCAGCCGTCGGCAGCAAGTGTCTGCTAGGGGGGGGGGGGGGGGGGGGGGGCGATCGCCCCGATTGCCCCCCCCCCCCCCCCCGGATCCGCAACTGCCCCATAGTGGACTGACTTGGGTTGGTGGGTACTGAGCCACCTTTAAAGTGTGTTCTCAATAGGTTGCTGAGACGAGTCTCCTTCCCCCAGTTTTGCCAGCCCTCCCCTGATTGGTTGGCACTTGAGACTTACAAAATAATGAAAAGTGCATTACATATATATATCTATATATATAATAAGGAACTCCAGACTGTAAATGTAAGGATATCAGAAGTCACTGTGAAGTTCCATATTCATATGAGTAGTGCAGTGCTTTTATACAGGTCACAGAATTCTGAGTTGTCTTTTAGGGGCAGATTCAATTCCCTGCTTTGTTCTTTACAACATGGGCCACACACTATTACCATGACTACGATAATAGTTGCGCATTATTACAGTTACTACGGTAATTTCAGCACTAATGTTTGCTCGCAGCTCTATGAGCCGCAAGCTAAAATCTGCGTTAAAATTACCGTAGTAACTGTAATAATGCACGTCCCATGTTGTTCTAAAGACGCAGGAAATTGAATCTGCCCCATAGGTTCTGTGACGATTGACAGTAGGGCGCCTTTTATCCTTAGAATACACAGGTTTTATTAACGAGCACTGAAATGATGAGATCGGAACTCACTGATTCTACTGATGATACTTATGGAGTCTTTACATATATTGCCATCACAATGCATCTGATAGCCTGTGGCTCTACCGCTGTTGAACGGCAAATCTCTGCATGATCTCCTGGACAACAGCTGCGGCGCTATAGACATCAGAACCTAATATCCACCATGCGACATGGGCTGTAGCTTTTCAAATGAGCAATATTTACTGGACAAAATACTGTTATTCTGCTTGAGTTTTATTTTTCCTTTTGCCGATGTACGGTGAGACATTTAATTTCGGAGCTTCCGAATATGAGGCTGAAATAAAGAGCAACAAGGAAAGTGTGCAAATAGTACTAGAACTGCAGTGATTGTAACACAGATACGAGTACGTGTGCAGCTGGGACTAACAATGTCATTTTGTGAAACGCGTGAACGTGAATGTTTTCATGGAAAATGGAACACTCATGGAAGAGTTTTTAAGGATTTAAATTTTATTAAATTATATTTTACAAAACAGATGATTTATGCTTTTCATTTATTGAAGTATGTATTTAATGTAAAAGCTTTATTTCAATCCAGACAAAATTATATAGAGGTATGGAATCTATTATAGTTTTGTTCTGTAATTTGCAATAATTTATCTAACGCAATGGCGGGACTGCAATGGGTGCAACCGCAATGCCTGATGCAGACTTCCTTCCCTGCCCTAATGTATCCTTAGATGCAGTTGTAAATTACTCCTGGCTTCCCCCCTGCTGCCCTTTCATACTTACCGGGCCAGCCTCACCTTTGGGTCCTCACGGAGCCGCCCCCCCCCCCCCCCACACACAATGGTGGCGGTTCATTCACTTATTTTCTTTCTCATGTTTGAAACTTTCAAGTCGGAAATAATCCCACTGGTCAATTAGCAAACAATATTATAATAATTTTTAAAACACTTAAATGAATCATTTTCTAGTGCTGGAATCTAGCGAAAGAATTTATTAGCTTCAATCATTATACAATCATTACAGCCACTAAGAAAAAGGCTTTTCCATTTTCAAGTGAGCATATTATACAGGTAAGTTATATAAGTAAAATATGAAGAAACAAAAACCTACTTCAATTCCAGAAGAATTATAGTTATTTAAAAATAATTTATGGTAAAATTTTCCTTTGTGCATGTATTGGGCCTGATTCGTTAAGGAAAGTAAGGCAAAAAAAAATGAGTATGTTTTCTTCTGGACAAAACCATGTTACAATGCAAGGGGTGCAAATGAGTTTATTATTTAAGGAATATATTTGCTGTTTTTTCATGTAGGGCGCAAATGCTTGATAGCTTTATTTGTACACTGACTTTAAAAGTTGATCTAGGACACGCCCTACCCCAATTATAAATCTGTCCTCACATTTTAAATTTACCTTCCCCTCCAATGCAACATGGTTTTCAAAAGGTTCAAAGTTACTCATTTTTTATGCTTTTTTTTCTTAATGATCAGGCCCATATATGCTTATTATACTTTATTGCGGTGTACAAGGGCTGGCTGCAGCTGACCCCAGGGCCGGTCCCATAGTTGGCTACCTTGGTCTGGGTCACTGGGCTACATATATTTATTTTCCCTTTAAATATACCTAATAGGATGCTAAGCCAAGTTCCCCCCTCCTCTGGGCTAAGATTTACCAGCCAGCCCCTGGCAGTTTACTTATGCATTTGCACCACTATCCATCACCTGTGTAGATTTCTGGTAAAATTACTTGATTGAAAATTGGCCTTGTGTCGTATGGAATCAGGAATGCCTTCATGTATTCTGAATTTCCATCCATGACATTTATATATCTCATTATGCAATATTATGCAATATGAAATATCATTTATGCAGGTAGTACATATAGGCAAATCATGCACCTATCACTCAGCTATAAGTTGCCCCTTGGTCTTCTCATCATTGTGTGCAAAAAGTAATTATTTTGCATTTCGATGTCTGTGAGATGGTTCCATGAACATAGGCGCACTGGATATTCTCTTTGTGATAATGATTATCAGGTGATGCTCTATTATATTTACCCTACATTGGAAAACTAAAGAGCACAAAACATTTCTTTTCATAATAACAACCCTTTAACTATAAAGACAAGACATCAACTTTCTCTATGCCCCAAATGATAAGTGATGGTCGTGTTCACAGGAGAGCTGTGGAGGTGAGATGTGAAGCTGTAGAATAGATTTCTGCATTAACGGCTTGTTCCAGATATTGATCACGGAACGTTTAGTGTACACATTGAGGAACATGGATTACGATATACACTGGGCCATCACTCACAGTCATTAAACTGGGCATGTGTTATGAGTACATAGCGGCTAATAGCACATTTATACCATTTAATAAAACCCAAATCTAAAGATTTCGACGGAAGAAAAGAAAAAGACATAAGCCATATAATTGGCTTATATTTTATTTCAAATATCCTGATCTCTCCCCGCAAGGGATGTAAACTGCCAATAAATTTACTTGATTTCCTCTACTTTTGAAATATGAACATGCCTATGCATTTGGGACTATACAGGTTTGCTAATTCCATAAATACAATTTACTCACTAGAGCAGTTTTAATTAAGCAGCAAAATGGGGGATTTATTCTGGGCCCCTCAGGGCAGGGGGCCAACCATTTGCCGGTCATTACAGTAAGGAATCTCCGCTCAGTTTTCCTCGCACCTCTCGGGGATGTGAGGAAAACTGAGCGGATATTTTAACACCAACATAGGCGCAATATGTCTCTGTGATCTGTTCCAAAGACACATCACACTGAATTGAATTCCTCCTTAGAGTTCATAGTAATAGAATACAATTAGTAAATTCTTCTACCTCGGCCAGCTGGCGTTCCAAGGAGAGATGATTTGTTTGAAAGATTGGGATCTGCTGGGCTAAAATAAACCTAACATCCCAACCCTACGGCTGGGTACACACTAGTGTTTTCAGACAATTATGGGGCCAATCAAACGATTAACGAGCGTTCAGCCCGATATCACATTAATGTGTACGCAACAACAATGAACGATTATCGTTCCATAGCTCATCGTATCATTTCACTTGATTTTTTAAACCGGACTATAAATATTTGTCAATGATGGAACGATGTTGTTCCAATCCTGCAGTGTGTATGCACTCAGGACCGGCAGTGTCCATAGATCTCTATGGACGGTGCAGAGTCACCATCTTTTCAGCCGCCATATGAAGAGCACAGATCTGAAGGTAAAACGTGTATAGTGTGTGCACATGAATCGGCTGCTGATCGGGTCTTTTTTTGGGGGGGGTAAAATCGTTAAAGATCGGGAGAAATTTTCTGTAGTGTACCCAGCCTTAATCCTCATTTAAAACCATTTGACATAATGTCTTAAACTTAGCAGAGTCCTACAAGGTCAAGCAGTTCTTGATACAAAGAAATAATCAAAGAAACGCAGGTTAATTTCCAAATGTGGAAATGCAGAGCCGTTTTTCTTTTGTGATGTCATGTGCGTTATGCCAGGTTTTGTCCAGCAGGCTCAGATATTCTGATGAGCTTCAATAGATGTGTATGTTTATCGGTGCTACACAGAGGATTTTCTGAGAGGCAAAACAACTTGAGTTTCGAAACTCAGGATACTGGAAATGAAAATATATCAATTTGTGTTCTTGTTCCTTTTTTCCTCCCTGCACCGAGGTGTCTTTTCCCTTGAAATCTTTAGATTTATATTGTATTAAAGGGTATTAATGTGCTATTACTCATAGCACATGCCCAGTTTAATTACTGTGAATGATGGCACAGAGTATATCGTAAGTCATGTTCCTCAATGTGTACACTAAACGTTCAATATCTGGAACAAGCCGTTGATGCAGAAATCTATTCTACAGCTTCACTTCTCACCTCCACAGCTCTAATGTGAACATGGACATCACTTATTGCCTGAGGAATAGAGAAAGTGAGGTGCCGATAGTCACAAATGCTTTCAACAAGATGTATTTGGCCATTTACTGTAAGTGCATTTTATACAGGAAAGCTCATTTCAAAGCACACTTGGACCAATGTAATTAAACATTCAAATATAAAAATGTGACAAATGAAATAAAGACGTCCTCTTACTCGTTAAGACACAAACAAGACAAAATGAAGAGTTTATAATTAAGAGATTGGTGACATGTGATATCAACCAAATGATTGACATAAATCAGCTGATGCTGAGTTAGATGTAAAACGGGATATGTCCATCTCTGTATTTGCAGCATGTGCGTCTGATTTACAATAGGTCATCATCATCAGCGAGTATTTACACCTACCCTATAGCAGGGTCAAACCACACGGCTCCTAACAGGCATGTTATACGCGTGTTTCTGCAGGTCTGCCTGAGCTACATTGCCGTGAACATACCCTTACTATACTCGCCCTGCACGCCCCCTACCCTCCCCCGTCTCCCCTCTCCAGGCGCAGGTGGGCGTAAGTTCCAGAATCACACAAGCCTGAGTTGGAGCAAATGTGAGCGCCCACTCTCTGGGCATGCGCAGAGTGATTTCACACAAGATACTCTACTGGCAAACGTCCCAATGTAAATCAGCCCTGAAGTTTACTTTTGCCGGCATGTGCTTCTCTGTCATAGACCAAAATCTTACAGAGCATAAACTAAACTCAAAAGGTGGAATAGGCCCATAAACCTGTGTATATGGAACACAGAGTACATTGTCCCCCAGTAAGTGAAACTAGTATAAGAGTGGAGACAGATTGCCAGACTGGGCTACCTGATTGCCCTAAAACCAGTGATGGAAGTGGGGGTGTATACGGTGGAATGCCATCCCGCCACTTCTCCTACTGTCTTCATCGTAAAACTATCACATTCCAGTCACTTACATTATGTCACGACAATAGGGTTTCTGGGATCCGTCTCGGGACCCTTGAGGCTAGCTGTGGCAGGGATGTAGTGGAAACTGTGAGGCCGGATGAGTGTCTTGCTCATATGGGTACCTCTATTCCTGTATACCAGACGTTAGAGGGAGGAATGCTGGACTGGACTCCGTACTGGAATAAACGACTGGAATCTGGACCTGATGGACTGGAAACTAAACGTGGGAACAGGAAGGACCTGACCCAACGACCAGAGACTCAATACCGCCAAGAATTCAGAAACTCAGAGGAATATAGTAGAAGGGAAGAGTCAGAACTCAGACAGAGACTATAGAGGGGGTGGCAACCTCCAGAACAGATTAATTCTGGAGCTGGTCCTGGACAACGCAAAACTCAGAACCTGAGGTAGGCCTGGAACTGGAAGTCGGTACCCAGAGACACAGAGATGGCTCCAGAAGGTGGATGACTCAGAACAACAACCTACTACCCCAGATAGCCAGTAGGAGAGGCAGGAATAGATTGATGAGAGGAGGATCCACACAGAAGGTAACAGCTGGAAACTGTACACGAGCAGATAGAATGTAGGTGAATCCAAATGAGGAATAAATAGCCAAAGTCTTTATTTCAGCAGGAAGAGTGAAGCTGAATTCACCCAAAGGGTTAATGGTTTAAAGTTTGTATTACAGCAGAGAGAAGCTGAATTTTCACAAAGGGTTAATGGTTTGAAGTTCATACAACAACAAACAGGATGACACTGAACTCACTCAGAGAGTAAATGGCTGAAGTCCATGTATTAGTAACAGGATGAGGCTAAATTCACTCAGAGGGTAAATGGTTTAAATCTGTATACAGCAGGCAGAATGAAGCAGCAAACAGGATGAAGCTGAGCTCACACAAAGGGTTGATGGTTGAGATCTGCATACAGCAGACAGGATAAAGCAGCAAGCAAACAGCAACTGTGGTAGTCTGGAACTAGGAAACTGTTGCATTGGCAATTTGCTGAGTGTAGTAGGAGACTCTTATAGTCTGCAGAGGAAGCTAATTGGTGGATGAGATCAGGTGGTAAATGTATCAAGCTGAGAGTTTTCCGGTGGGTTTGAAAAGTGGAGATGTTGCCTATAGCCACCAATCAGATTCTAGGTAGCATTTTGTAAAATGTACTAAAGAAATGATAGCTAGAATCTGATTGGCTTTTCAAACCCGCCGGAAAACTCTCAGCTTGATACATTTACCCCCAGGTGTTCAAACTCAGCAGGATGTTTAGCAAATGTCTCACCCAAGATGGCAGACTCCAGCACTGTAGACAGAAATCACGCTTGCCCCAGGACAGAATGCTGCCTTCGACCAAAAGGGAGATGTACAGTGATATGGGTGGAATGCCACCCCGCCACTTCTCCTACTGGCTGCATTGCACAACTATCAAATGTCATTCACATACATTCCCATTACAGTTTCCTTATCGCCACCTCTACATTTCCACTTTGGCCCCGACATTAAGCGATGTCAATGGCTCAGTGCACTCACAACCAGTCCTTCCATCTGGCTAATGAAGTTACGCTTGGAATGGCAATAAAATCTTTATTGGGATATCGGATTAATCCTTGCTGCCGCACAACTAATTTGCACTAGGTGGGAGCCATCACTTCCCAGCCGCTCCTGGTCAAAGCTTAAACATATTTTGCCTTTTAGCTCATCTGGATGTCGTTCCTATGTCAATTCGTACTGATTTACACAGCACAAAAATATAATAACTAATGCTATTCAGGACGTACTGGTTGACTTCTCTAGGCAGGAAGCAATACAATTCCAGAACACAATAAAAGAGACAATTAGCATTATTGAATGACTCAATCCTATTAAATGTCCTGAGGAAGTGCCAAGCCTGGGATACAATAGAAAATAATCTGCCTAATCCTGTGCTTGTATTAAGTGAAATGTTTTATCCCACAATGATATAGAAAAGTACTGAGCCAAAAAGCCCAGAGGAATAATCTGATGGCAGAAGAGGTGGCGCCTTGGAGTATTTTGTGTATAACCAAAATACACATACACAGAACATTTAAAAGGGTAAAACACATTATTTATTTATGACCTGACAGCCAGAGCCGTTCAATAGAGTTATATTTTAGGGAATAGCAGCTAGTTCTAAAAACAACAACAACTATATAAACAACAACAACTATATATAAATAAAGACTATAAAAATATAAAACAATTGTTTTAGTTTATATATTTTCTTAAAGATTACGCTTATGAAAATCGTTGTAAATGAATGTGTAGAATAATCACAGAGTAGATTTTTAATTTAGTGTCGTTTTGTCACTTATTTTGTGAGGAGCAGCAGCAGTTACCCCCCAATTCTCCCTTACACACAAGTTAAGGAGCTGTAGGTTGAGGTTGGGGTCGAGCGCCTGAAGGAGGGGACATGTTTGAAGTGGACATGTCTGAGGCGGAGGGGTGCATAGAGAACCTAATATCCTTCCACTGTCGCTGGCCAATGGACACACCAGGGGGTATATTTACTAAACTGCGAGTTTGAAAAAGTGGAGATGTTGCCTATAGCAACCAATCAGATTCTAGCTGTCATTTTGTAGAATGTACTAAATAAATGATAGCTAGAATCTGATTGGTTGCTATAGGCAACATCTCCAGTCAAGTAGTACTGGGGTTCTTCCTGGAAACCCTGTGTGGTGAGTGCAAGGGTTATAGATTGGGCAGGCTGGTGCATGTAGAAGTGCCAGCATGCCCATTATTACCAGTGGCTGTCAGCACGCTGGAGCTGATGGAGCTACAACCACCAATATGCTCTGGTAGCCAGGTCTTGATAGTTCCACAAAAGTATTTAATAGTAAAAAAAATAGATTGTTTAATTGTTTTTATCCAAATAATCCTGAAAATCCCTCTTTTACCACGTTATTAATCTCCTAAATCCATAGGTAATATGAAGAACTAGCCCAATTGTATTTCAAAGTAAAAAACCATAAGTGGTGAAGTGCAGTTTGTGATTTCTTCCCGTGGAAGAACTTGCACAGACTCCTTTTTGCAGAGCAGAGTGATGTGTAAACTTTTCCACAGCAGGATGTATTTTCGGTTTGGGTACAATCTGTTGACACAGAACCTGTCGACGGTCAGAATGTTGACAGGTGCAGTGTGTCTATGTGGTTAAACTGTCAACATTGTGATTGTCGATATTACAAACTTGACATTGAAACGGCAATGCCCCCACCACCCGTCGGCACCCCCAGCAATATAGCCACCAGTACCCGCCGGCACAATACAGTGAATAATACAGTTAAAAAAAATTAAATAAAGCCTGAGTACATAAAAAAATGGAAAAAAACAGTGTGCCAAACAGCTTAACCCTAATGCTGCTAGCCTAGCCTAGGCTGGTACTAGCAAATTCAAGGGGGGGAGGGGGAGAAGAGTGTGCCCCCCCCCCCCCCCATTTTACTAGTACAAGCATTTGACTTTGCTAGCCGGGGCTGGTGGCACCATAGCAGAGGAACTCGCAGTGTGGGGTCCCCCTGACATAATGACTACCAACCCCAGGCTGGTCAGCATGGAGCTGGAACCCCTAGACAGATGGGGTCTGCAAAAAAAGCACCCTGTTCCTGCAGCTTAAATCCTAAAAAAAAAAAATCATGTCCAAAAAATGAGAATACATCCACGGTCTTACAGCTTGAAACCTAAAACCCCACCATGTCCATGAAATAGAAAAATCTCCAAATTTTTATATTTTATATTTTAAAATGAATTTCAGGTTTATACCTCTCCCTGTCACAATTTTGGGCCTGCAAAAATCATGCGCCCTCCCCAAATGCCTCGAACCCTAGGCAGCAGCCTATTCAGATAATCAGACCCTGTGTGCTTTGCATCGCAACCAATCAGCATTTAGCTTTTATCTGGCTAGTGCCAGTGTATGTTTAGTTTGTAGTGCTCAGTACATATTGTCCAACTAAATGCAATGTTAGTAAATTAGCCTTATTGTCTCCTATTGTTATTGAGCATTTACTGTGTCAAGATACTTTCTACCACTATTTATTAAAAGTGGGGTGCTGTTTCTGATGGGGATACAAAAAAGGCCTTTTGCGAAAACTGTGTAACAGGTAACTGCAAAAAAAAAGCCAGTTTACAAAAATGAAGGCAGATCGCTAAAAAAATGCTTCTGGAAAAGAAGTAAGATAGCTCTTACCGCCCGTTGTCACTGGAGTTACTTAGTATCTCTGCCTCAGCAATATTTATCTAATCAGCAAATAAAAAGCAATTGTTGAACATGCTAACAGAATTGTCATCAAAGCTAGGTCTGCACAGGTATTTTGTTCAAGTGTGTAGGCGCAAAAAAAGGTACGAAATAGGAATTTGAAAACTGATGTTTGCAGTATTTTTCCCGCTGCAACATCTAGAATAAAAAAAGCGTATTTTTGTAATTGCAAAAGACGCTTGGTTAGGCAGTAGTTTGCTCATACAGATGTCAAACTGGATGCAGCGTAAACAAAATACTCTGAATATTGCGCAGGCATCAGGGTAATTGATTCCAGTGCCCGCACGCTGCTTCTGTTCACACATTAGGAGTCATGAGTGAGCGCCAAACACTGCAAAATCAAGCATGCTCAGTATTCTGGCATTTGGGGCTAACACCTTGCTTCTAACAGTGTCATTAATTAAGGGAACCAGGGCTAGTTATTTATTCCAGCTGACTAACACATGCAAGCCCGAATCACAGTAACTAGCGCTGCATAAGATTGACTGTCCCCTATGATTACAGTCATGTAATAATCACTGATTGTGGAAACGTTTGCTGTACCAGTGACCTCCCACAGGTATCAATTTACGGCTGAAATCAAGAATACTCTATATTAGTAGGTGTTAAGTCTTCAGGATAAGAGACAGAGAGCTGAAGCAAGTTGCCCGTTGGGGGCTCTGCCCAGCAGAAACAGTGAACATTAATAAAGATAAATACAGAAACGTACCACTGTTGAAATCACTGTGGTCACTCAGTATTTCATACACACATTTCTGCAATATATAATTTAAAGAGATAGAAAATAATTATAATTTATTTTTTGGGGGGACATTGGGAAATAGTTATAAAACCTAGTGCCAATTAACACATGTGGTAACTTGTAAGATCGTATCTGAATTGTCATTCTGCTGTAGGAAATGTGAGCGAATATCTGATGGTTACGGAAAATGCTTCTTCCTTTGCAGTTTTCACAAATATCTCCCTGTTAGGTTTACTTTTGGGAGCTTATTATTATTATTATTATTATTATTATTGTTTATTTATAAGGCGCCACAAAGGGTCCGCAGCGCTGTACATAGAGCATGGGACAACAGTACATGGTAACAGTACACAGCATGCAGGGAGTGCAAAGTACAATAAATCCAAAACATACAAATAAGGTGCAAAAAATATGAAATTATAAACTTAGCAGAGAGCAGGCACACAAGCAAAGAGGTAGACGTGACAACTACTGCACAGACAGAGTGGGGAGGGAGGAAAGGAGACTGAACTACTAACAGGATTAGGGCAAAGATGGAGATGTAAAGACAAGGAAGAAGAGGAGAGACAGAGACAGGAGTGGAGTGATGAAAAGAGAGGAGGGGGCAGGGGCAAAAGTAAACAGGAGGAAGAGGGCACGAGGACTGAGGGCCCTGCTCAAGGGAGCTTACAATCTAAGGGAGCAAGGGAGACTGACAGGATGCACAGAGATGGAAGATAGGGTGAAGGGGCAAGGAGAGAAGGAGCGGAGGAAGAGTGAGAGGGAGATTATGGTGAGTGTGGAAGGATAGTGAAGAGGGTAAGATCATACTTGCCAACTCTCCCGAAATATCCGGGAGACTCCCTCATTTTGCGAGAGTCTCCCGGGCTTCCGGGCGAGTGTGGCAATCCCCCGCATCTGGATAATTCTGCCCACTTCCTAGTGAAGTGGGCAGAATTAAGTCCCAAACGCCGCGATTCCCGGTGAATCGCGGCGTTTGGCCCCGCCCCCCGCTGTCAAATGACGCATTTTGCGTCATCACGTCATGGGGGCGGGTCCAAAATGACGCCATTTGGAGCCCCGCCCCCCTGTTACGCCCACCTCCTCTGCAGGCTCCCGGATTTCACCAACAGAAAGTTGGTAAGTATGGGTAAGATGGAGGAAGGATAGGCTCATATGAACTGATGGGTTTTGAGGGAGTGTTTGCAGTGTAGTAAAGACGTGTTCACGTAATTGTGACACAATAAGACATGGATGCATAGGCAGATGCTACATTTAGGAGCTGTATCTCTTGCGGGTGCTGGAATGCTTGTGCAACAATACCCAATTATGATGATGACTATTAGCAGCGCTATCTAACCCAGGCCTGGCCAACCTGTGGCTCTCCAGCTGTTGTCAAACGACAAATCCCAGTAGTTGCTACCGGCTTGCTTTTTACTGGCAGAGCATGCTGGGATTTGTCGTTTCACAACACTTGGAGAGCCACAGATTGTCCAGGACAGATCTAGCTGCTTCTGATTGGCTGCTTGCGTATCAGCCCTTCCAGATGCATCCATACTTAAATAATTTGGGTTATATTATATGAAATTGAGGCAAGCTATTCGCACTACTTAATTGACATTTCCATTTGGACTACTGCAGGAAAGAAGATTTTCATTTGATTTATAAAGAGCAAAACAACAAATGTTTGTATTTGTGATTTGGTTTTGTTTATTCTATTTGTGTTTTTATTTAACTATATTTCACATTGGAAATATGACTTTTATTGATAACTTCCGAAACACTATTCTCTGTGGTGTTTATATGATACTTGTTTACCTGACCGCTAGTGATTAAAGGGTCATTGGAATGGGTAAGGGTCTTTAAGAAAGTAATTATGACAGATGGAGCTTTTGTTAAAACCGGTATTATAAAGACCTTGTGCTATAGTATAATATAGTATATGGTAGTAGCATAAAGCTCACAGAACTCTTAAGAGATTTAGGTTAACTCAGATACAGAGCCTTTTTCTGAATATTACCTATCTGATCCTTGTCACGCTTCATGCAGAGTTACAGCTCAGGAGTCAGGAATGAGGTGAAAACACACTTTGTTTATTGTTGGAAGTAAACCAGATGGTGAAGTAATGAGCATACAGGAAAATGCAGAAATAAATACCAGGTATATGGCTGATGCAGGTAAGCGGTGATATAAAGATATCCAAGGTGGCAGGTTAACCACAAGTACAGCAGGAAGGGAGCAACAGCAGCATGTAACAACGATAACCAGCAATGTATGCTGGGAGTGACAGGAATAAGTAGGGGAACACCAGGTGCAAAGGATAATTAAAGAGAAGGTAAACCTTTAGTACATACAAGGAAGGCACAATAGCAGCACCTCTGGTGAATAGAAGTACTGTCACAATTTATATATAACACAATAATAAAGTCCAAAGGCAGGAGCTGCCAGGCAAAGCAGCATGCAATGCAAAGGCTTGCAGGCAGATCCTGACAATCCTATAATACCTGGAGCCTACAGTAGGTTTATATTATGTCTGATAACACAGAGGAGTTAGTAATGAACACTGCAGTGATTGGATCACTAGGTACCAATTTAAAGTCATAACTGAACTAGGCACCTTATATATGTGAGATAATCATCCCCTAATGTGAAATATGAGCATATTAGAAGTCACAGGCTGAGCGCTTTCCTACAGGTAACTGAACTCTGCTGTGATTTGTATCATCCTCACAACGGTGGGTACATTATTCCTTATACACGAGATATAATTTTATGACAAAGACAACATATTATTATTACTTTTTTTGCCTATTATGTTCTGGTATACTTAGCTTTTTGCTTAATTATCTATTTTCTTTTCTTCTAATAAGAGAAAGAAAACACATTTTGTGTCATGTGAGAAAATGCTGCATGGGAGAGTGGTTGAAAAGGGGGGGGGTGTTATTGTCCTTTGTGTATTTTATGCAGTATAATCCGTAGCTGAGGTAAATGTAAAGGAGAAAAGCAGGAATGAAGGAAAGAAGCTATAAGTATTGTTCAAAGACAGTGTATGAACAAATGTAAAGTGTATTTCTTTGTCATTCTCTGGCATAAATGAGGAATGTCCTAATATGGCAACAAAAGGTATTATTTTCAACGATAGTTATTGATATTAGTGGTTGACACATATTTTTCACAACTGTTTATACAGGAACCTCATGCTAAAACTTGGTGATTTGGTTTATGAAGACCGATGAATGCCTTTCTTCTTTCTTCTTTTCTTCTTTTCTTTATATATACACAATTTATTCTACTTTTCTTATTGTAGTTTTTGTGTTTATACTGGTCATGTTTTCTAGTTTCAACTTTTTGATTTAAGACGAGGATACTCACTAACATTTCCAGATAAGCAATTACACATTAATTATTTGGCACGGGTTCATTTGTAATATGCACATGAAAGTACAAAATAACAAAATGGGGTTTCGGCAGTTATTTTGACCTGCCACAAGTATTCACCTGGACTTTTATCTTTAATTGGGATTCACAAGGCTGATTGAACAAATTTTGATTATTCACTGGCACTAATTCCGTGCCTTTGACATTTGCATTTTGTGTTCACAAATATACTGTATAGATTTATTAATTCCCCTTTTGTCAAGTTTAGTTGATGTTTTTATATTGATCATGTTTCCTGGCCTTTTCTTTTATTTTTGCATTGGTTGCTCGGAAGATTTACTTCAGTACCCTTGGCTAACCTGTAAACATATACATACCGCATCAGAAGTGCTAAGTGCATTGCTTTTAAATGTAAATCCCACTGTAAGCTTTTCCTCTTGACCTTGTAAAAGTTATTTTATGTACCAGTGCCAACAGGGAATATAATGTACTTGTCAACTGCCTATAATCTAAACCCCCAACGCCTGCCACAAAAAACGGAGCATCCCTGAGAGAGTAAGGCAAAATATGTAGAAAGTTACTTATAACTCTCTATATATAAAATAAAAGATTAAATAACATTTCTTAAACAAATATTATATATAATAATATTATTATTATTATTATTATTATTATTATTATTATTATAAGTACGATGCATTCTACCTATGTATAGAAATATATAAGATGTTAATACAATTGTAACGTTGATGTGCATGCCCGCAGCCTAAAGTAATTTAAGGAAACAACATATTTCCAATACATTGCCCATTTTTGCCTTACACATGTTGACTACTTGAATGTCTTTGTTCATTGTAAAATCTTAATAACTATTTACAGTTAGACGACTTACCCTGTTTTTGGCTCAGGTGTACATCATAAATTACTCAGATATCCCAAGCTTGTTACCCTCCAAAAATAATTATCCTTATGAATATTAGCTTAATCACAACCTTAAGATGCAGTTTAGCAGATGGTTCTTGTGACAACTTCCATATCTCGGGTAGCTTGATCTATGATTTTGGATAACTGTTGCTCTATCTGTATACATGGTGGGCCTGAGTCATTAAGGAGAGCAAATCATAAAAAAGGAAAAGCTTTGCACCTGGGCAAAACCATGTTGCATTGGAGGGGGGAGGTAAATTTAAAATATGGGGACAGATTTATAGTTCGGGTAGGGCATATCCTAGATCAACTATAAATTTCAGTGTAAAAATAAAGCTATCAAGTATTTGTGTGCTAGATGAAAAAACAGCCAGTATTTTCCTTATGTGCAAAATAATAAACTAATTTGCACCTCTTGCGTTGTAACATGGTTTGTCCCAGAGAACATTTACTCCTCTTTTTGCCTTACTTTCCTTAATGACTCAAGCCCGGTATTGTTAAGTTAATCTTAAGTTAATGTTTATTTTCTTAATGTTTTCTTTATATTTATTCATGTATGTTTTCCTTCCTTTTTACCTGGTAGCCCAATACAGGTATTTTTTCCCACCCACAATGCGGCTCAACTGGAGCCCCAACTCTCCCCAGGATGATCGCCACTGCCGGTCCCAAGGAAGTAATTTGTATCACCTCTCAGTGCCCCTCAACCCCTGCAGTTTGCCAAACACATCTGTGAGCATTTATAGCAAGTGATTTTCTAGGCCTCTTCTTCAATCAGTTCCTGCCTTGCAGAGTGTCACCAACCAGCATTTACCTGAGCCTGCGTGATGTGTGTGACAAAGGGTTAATCAAAAGCAACCACCCTGGTCTGTCTAAAATGATTAAATCCGTCCCTATCTATGCCACACACTAACTTTGACCTTACCAATTATGCCACCACCAAGGTTTTTTGTGAAGAGCTGACACTCTTACTCAGGAAGCCTTTGGTTTCTGCCTGTAAACTAATCTATTATAATTTATTTTCATCAGAGTTATCATAAACCAAATGATCTGCCCTGACTCAGAGTTATCATAAACCAAGTGATCTCCTCTGTTTCAATTATGAAGCATTTTAAAACCAAACTAAGTCCTTCATGTAAATGTGTAAAACCACAGAGACCTGAACTTATTAAGTGTAACTTAATATAGAAAATAAATCCACAATGCTTAATATAAAAACAATTAACAAAATGACATACAAATATTTAATGAAATAGTTTCTTTGAAAAATAAAAAGGGATAAAATAACAGAAATGATAACTTCCAAAAAATCCATTTTCTGTTTTGTTAGAAGAAGCAGAACAAAAAAGGATACTTTTCTGTATGAAATTGGCTCCCATGAAGTGACAAGTAAGCTAGGGTTATAAGACTTTTTAACATGTTGCAGGTACCCACAGCCCCCCTTCCACTGTGATGTCAGAACTAGAAATTCTGTGCAAATGCAAATTAGCTGTTTATGACTTCTTTTCAAAACACCTATTAAGTCAGGTTTTCTTTGCACCGGCCTAACTTCGCACCAGAATGTCCAACAAAGATGATTTTACCTCCACACAACAGGTCATGAGTTTCACTTCATTTCCATACCACACATGACTCCCAGAAAATATGATATGACATTTTGCTGTGTCCTTATCTCCGATTTCACACTTAACCTTATTGTCTTTAGATAATACAGATGTTATTGCTGTAACCTTAAAGAGAGATTTCAAAGGCCTCAGCGTCTACGACCTGCCATAAATTGTTACAGAACTCTTGTCTGTAACTACCTATTGGGGGCTCTCTATCCTTACATAACCCCTGGGTTCAGAAAGAATCAAAGGGGTACATTTATTTAGATTAAGGTTCTAGGTTTAATTAATGGCTAAACACAAAGTTCATATGAACCGCACCAAGCTACTACTATGAATTAATTCACACACACATATTTGCAGTTATATATGATTAGGAAATAGCTTGCCTATGACGCAGAGCATTGTTTATATTTGACATTCTACAAGTTAGAATCTAGTAAACAAACTTGATTTGATTTTGCCATAAGACTTCCTTTCGGTTTGTATTTTTAATGTAATATCTTTTGGATAAAATCTTTGCCTTTGTCAGAAGCACCTGAAATGTATTTTTGACTGTAATATTTTGCCAGGTCATGCCACGATCATCACAAAGTTAACAAGCTACGTTATCTGGTACATTATCTGTCTTTATGGGACCCTGGGAGTATGTTTTCCAGTTTCCAGCAGATTGTTTTCTGCCCAGTGCCAAGTGACTACTGACCTCAGATTCTCCAAGTCTTAGAAAGTGTCAACAAAAAACATATTTTTTAACGTTTAGTCTATAGTCACAAAAATGTAATTTTCCGTGTATATAATCTAGACACATCAATATTATTAATCCTTTTATACACAGTGGCCTTTTTTTCAGTTGAATGCAGAATTTTTGTTACATTGTTATATTTGGAACAGATTGTATGTTAAAAAATAGACAAGTAACAAATGTTGAAAATGTTTTTTTCTGAAATGTTTACATTAGAGCTTTACTTTATATCAATGCAACAGATGTTCTCAAGTAGTGTTTTCTAGAAGACCTTTTCTGTAGCCTGACATGTAAACTAAGTGACGCGTACAGAATGTTTTCTATTGTTTCAGGTGTTTCACCCTTGATGACATTTTGAGTTCTCTATTTTGGGATATTTCAAATGGTTCTGGTACAAAACATGCTCACTTGTAACAGAATTATCTGTCCTAAGATACAATATTACTTTGTCAGGCAATGACAAAAGAGGAAACAAGCAGCAGAGAAAGTACCATATGGCCCGGATAATAAGAGAACGAAGAACACAGATGTCTATAAATGTATCACTCATTGAACAGAACTGGTTGTAAAAACTTAAAAATCACTTAAGAAAAATTAAGGAAGGAAGTTATGTAAGGTCATGAACAACTTATTATGGACATAGCGCTTAGTCACAGTGGAGATAGCCATTGTTTGGCCTGAAACAATATTCATAAAAATGCAACCTAACTAGAAAACAGTGACCTCACTGAGACACTTCATGTGACTAATGTTCATGGGAAACTGGTTCCTATTAATGAATTCTCAAATATTGCCATATCCCATAAGACTCTGCAGTGCAGGAACAATCCCACATTTGATTGTTACAGGGTTACTCCACACAAAAATGATATTGCCTAATTAAAATCATTTATGCTGGTTACTACAATTTACTGTAATAACCCCTGATATTGGAAATATAACTTATTCCTGAAATTGCTTGTTTAAAAGCAGAAACAGACTGTTTTTGTCATTTTAAGGATCACTGAAGATCAGTGAAGTTCCCAGGTTGGTCCCATGGTTACAGATGATGCTAAGGAGTATCAATTATCAACAACAAGTAAGACTGCAGCAACAGTGTGTTTCTGCCTGTTAAGCAGGCAATTTTAGACAGATGTCCTATTTCAACTAACAGGAGTTATTCTAGTAAATTGTAATAACCAGCTTAATGATGATTTGTATTAATTTGATGTACTGATTAAAATTCCTAAGATTACTGTGTTGAGGTGTCTCAGTTTTCTATAGTTCTGTAACAGCAATCACATTGGTACACTTCACAATCTCAACTCTGAGCCGCACTCTACTTTCTAGTTTTAGCTCTGCCCTTTTACCCTTTGCTTGTAAGCTCTCTCATGAGCAGGGCCCTTCGTACCCTTTGTTTTCACGTCTGTATTTAATTCCTACCAATAATGTGTGTTGCACCCTTTTACTTTATTTATACAATATTTTATACCATAAATACACAATAATCTGTAATATATATGTGTAATACATTTGTGATATCAAGCGACTCCTACTTTTTCTGTATGAAATCTTCATCTCGGACTACTTAGTAGGACTCCTAAAGAAATGAGGCTTCCACAAAGGAAGATGTTAAGGTCTAATGTCAGGACCACTCTCCATCACATCAGTCAGCCAACCACATTTGAATCCTTTAGATGTAAGCTCTTTCAGGCAGGGCCCTCTCTATCCTATGCCTCATGTCTAAATATTGATGATGATCACGTTGATGACGATTATGACATTGATATTGATGACAATGATGACGTTGATGACGATGATGGCGATAATGATGATGACGTTGATGATGATAAAGTTGCTGATGATGATCATGATCATGATGACGTTGATGACAATGATGATGATGATGTTGATGACGATGATGACATTGATGACGATGATGACATTGATGACGATGACATTGAAGACGATGATGATGACGTTGATGAAGATGATGGCGATAATGATGATGACGATGAAGTTGATGACGATGATCATGATGATGATGACATTGATGAAAATGATGATGATGATGACGATGATGATGACAACGATGATGACGTTAAGGACGATGATGATGACGATGTTGAAAGTCCCAGCAACAAAGGTTACATTGCTGAGACATTCAAACGAATCATGTTGGCTGACCACCGCATGAGGATGGCGTTAAGGCCTCATACATGTGTGCAAATAGTTGCCAAAAAGTGTTGATTTCTGCTTCACCAAGGGGTTTAATGAACACTAATTTCCTGAGAGTTCAGGTGGCATGTTGAAAGCCCCCCAGCACAATGCACCAAGGATTCATTAATGGTTCCCCCTGGCACAAACAAAAAGTGTTCCAAGACTGTATCCCCCACTATTTGGGTACAGAGGTTAGGTAACTCATTTTTTAAATACTTTAAAAAAAAGTGCATTGTCCTTCACCATTAATTACTTAGGAAAAATGACAGTACAGCATTTACAAGGTAAAATGGGTCTTATTCGAAGGTATGTAACAAATACTTGAAATTAAAAACCTTTTGGATTGATAAATCCAGCACTACATATAACATTTCTGTATTTCAGAATTGTAATACTTTATCTCTGGAAGCAATTTCACAGGTGTACAAAGTAATCAGATATCCTGCTGCCTAATCACCAATAAGTACTGCATAAGTATTAGGCAATCAGAACAGGACAAATGATATAGGTGTAAAATTGGACGTGACTTTAAAATTAGCCATTTAATGGAACAGGTGGCAATGCTCAAGTGATGGAAACCTTTAATGGGATTTAACCTGTCACTTTCACGGATCTACAAAACAAATTCTCTGGAACAGAATTGCTTTAGCACAGATTCATAAAAACTGTTTGGCCCTGTAGGAGTTATAATCAGGAAAATACATTAATAGAATATCCTTAAGCTTTTCGGCTCTACAGCGTTATAATAATAGTGTTTTAATATGATACTTTTGTTTTACAATTAGCTTTCTAAATCAAATAGCTCTGACAAATAGACAAACTGCATACAGTTGCAAAATGAAAAGATAATCCTTTGCACATATGTAAGGGAAATATATATAATTCTAATGTCTTCAATAACATTTATCATATTCCTGATTTCAGGAGGGAGAGCCCCTCAGGGGTCTTGCCCACTGACATTTGAACACTGATCCTGGCTAATGTTTTGAAGACAAGCTATATGTAGAAGCACCATTAAAATGAATAGGCCATTGGCATGAATGTACCATTTTTAATTGTTTTATTTTTCCCCACATTGACACAGATTGAATTAACCTCTATTGGTGAACAAAGCATGGAGTGTCCGGGACTTTCCTTATTGCCAGTGACAAAGTTGCCATCTACAATTGGCAGAGTGGTGTAAGCGAGTGCAGGCTAAGGCTTTCAACACTTAACCTGCGGGGTCCAGACATTGCCGCTTTAATTTAACATTGATGTAGAGTGCACTGACGTCAAACTGTACTGCCGGAGAGCTGTGTCTTCGGAATGACTGCCTGTCAGCACGCCGCTGCCATCGGAAGTCTGGAGCTTCGGTGTTCAGGTAAGTCTGTGTATATTGTATTTGTTTTTTCTGCAATCGTTTTTTTTTTTGTAGGTGTCATGCGTGTCAGATTTATCGTCATTGTTAATACGTACCCAACCCACTGAATGAGCCCTAGGGGTAAATGTATCAAGCTGCGAGTTTGAAAAAGTGCAGATGTTGCCTATAGCAACCAATCAGATTATATTTATCATTTAGTAGAATATATTACATAAATGATAACTAGAATCTGATTGGTTGCTATAGGCAACATCTCCACTTTTTCAAACCCGCAGCTTGATACATTTACCCCTAGAGTTGTCCCTCTCTATATGCAAATGTGCTACTAACTATCATTTTCAAATCACACTAAAATAATAGTGCCACAATCTTACATATCTCTATAATAGTGATACAACGCACATCTGGCCTTGACACTATACAAGCATTCCTGGAATATCTAGCTAGCAAAAGCTATAGGAAATATAATAATCGGTTGCAGAATGTTAATTCCCAGTGGCTAAATGCTTCAATATGCATTCAGGACATTATAAGTAACTGATCATGTGACACAAAGCTACCACCCGGCGGTTGTTTGAACCAGTATTGTTCATCCAGTTATCTCGCTTTGTTTTTCATATGAGAGCAATTTAAAATGTAACACGATTCCTAAATGACTTTATAATTTATGATAACAATGAGTGTAAAAGCAGCATTGCCCTCGCCAGTTCTCAGGTCAGTTATCTGGGAGGACAATCGAGGAGTCTGTTCCCGTCTCAATTTACACAACCCCTTTTTCTGGCAATAACTAGAGTAATATAGTTACAATGGGAGAGCAAATTCTCTGTATGGCCTGTTAGAGTCAATGACTTT
The DNA here is from genome assembly GCF_038048845.1 of Mixophyes fleayi. NCBI lineage: Eukaryota > Metazoa > Chordata > Amphibia > Anura > Limnodynastidae > Mixophyes > Mixophyes fleayi. The sequence goes on from NC_134404.1 coordinate 329,886,857, forward strand.
GCAGGGAACTGTTTAAGGGACATTATAATATATAATTATTCATCTAAAAAATGTTAGCAGTTATTTACTAAAACAAGTGCAAACTTGCAAAGTACAGCAACCTATAGCAACCAATTAGCTTTGATCCGTAGGTCGACTCATGAAAGCAATTGGCTGTCATACTGTGCATGGTTATATCTAGTCGATAAACTCCTGATATATGTTCCTTTTATATGGTATGTCTTACTTAATAAAAATGTAGGTATTTTTTTCTGTTTATCAGCAAACTGACGGTTATTCACTAATAAGGTTCAAAAGAGCAGTAAATTATACGTTTGCCTTCATTGCATAAAATAATCAAAGATAATTTCTTATTGATAGCATCACAGTGGACTACATCACAAGTACATAACAAGTACATCACAGTAGAGTACATCACAAGTACATCACAGTACATCACAGTAGAGTACATCACAAGTACATCACAAGTACATCACAGTAGAGTACATCACACATACATCACAAGTATATCACAGTAGAGTACATCACAAGTACATCATAGTAGAATACATCACACATACATCACAAGTACATCACAGTAGAGTACATCACAAGTACATCACAGTAGAGTACATCACAGTACAGTACATCACAAGTACATCACAGTAGAGTACATCACACATACATCACAAGTACATCACAGTAGAGTACATCACAAGTACATCACAGTAGAGTACATCACAGTAGAGTACATCACAAGTACATCACAGTAGAGTACATCACAGTAGAGTACATCACAAGTACATCACAGTAGAGTACATCACAAGTACATCACAGTAGAGTACATCACACATACATCACAAACATATGACAGTAGAGTACATCACAAGTACATCACAGTAGAGTACATCACAAGTACATCACAGTAGAGTACATCACAAGTACATCACAGTAGAGTACATCACACATACATCACAAGTACATCACAGTAGAGTACATCACAAGTACATCACAGTAGAGTACATCACAGTAGAGTACATCACAAGTACATCACAGTAGAGTACATCACACATACATCACAAGTACATCACAGTAGAGTACATCACAAGTACATCACAGTAGAGTACATCACAGTAGAGTACATCACAAGTACATCACAGTAGAGTACATCACAGTAGAGTACATCACAAGTACATCACAGTAGAGTACATCACACATACATCACAAGTATATGACAGTAGAGTACATCACAAGTACATCACAGTAGAGTACATCACACATACATCACAAGTATATGACAGTAGAGTACATCACAAGTACATCACAGTAGAGTACATCACAAGTACATCACAAGTACATCACAGTAGAGTACATCACAAGTACATCACAGTAGAGTACATCACAAGTACATCACAGTAGAGTACATCACAGTAGAGTACATCACAAGTACATCACAGTAGAGTACATCACACATACATCACAAGTACATCACAGTAGAGTACATCACAAGTACATCACAGTAGAGTACATCACACATACATCACAAGTACATCACAGTAGAGTACATCACAAGTACATCACAGTAGAGTACATCACAGTAGAGTACATCACAAGTACATCACAGTAGAGTACATCACACATACATCACAAGTATATGACCGTAGAGTACATCACAAGTACATCATAGTAGAGTACATCACACGTACATCACAAGTACATCACAGTAGAGTACATCACAAGTACATCACAGTAGAGTACATCACAAGTACATTACAAGTAAATCACAGTAGAGTACATCACAAGTACATCACAGTAGAGTACATCACAAGTACATCATAGTAGAGTACATCACAGTAGAGTACATCACAAGTACATCACAGTAGAGTACATCACAAGTACATCACAGTAGAGTACATCACACGTACATCATAGTAGAGTACATCACACGTACATCACAAGTACATCACAGTAGAGTACATCACAAGTACATCACAGTACAGTACATCACAAGTACATCACAGTAGAGTACATCACACATACATCACAAGTACATCACAGTAGAGTACATCACAAGTACATCACAGTAGAGTACATCACAAGTACATCACAGTAGAGTACATCACAGTAGAGTACATCACAAGTACATCACAGTAGAGTACATCACAGTAGAGTACATCACAAGTACATCACAGTAGAGTACATCACACATACATCACAAACATATGACAGTAGAGTACATCACAAGTACATCACAGTAGAGTACATCACAAGTACATCACAGTAGAGTACATCACAAGTACATCACAGTAGAGTACATCACACATACATCACAAGTACATCACAGTAGAGTACATCACAGTAGAGTACATCACAAGTACATCACAGTAGAGTACATCACAGTAGAGTACATCACAAGTACATCACAGTAGAGTACATCACACATACATCACAAGTATATGACAGTAGAGTACATCACAAGTACATCACAGTAGAGTACATCACACATACATCACAAGTATATGACAGTAGAGTACATCACAAGTACATCACAGTAGAGTACATCACAAGTACATCACAAGTACATCACAGTAGAGTACATCACAAGTACATCACAGTAGAGTACATCACAAGTACATCACAGTAGAGTACATCACAGTAGAGTACATCACAAGTACATCACAGTAGAGTACATCACACATACATCACAAGTACATCACAGTAGAGTACATCACAAGTACATCACAGTAGAGTACATCACAGTAGAGTACATCACAAGTACATCACAGTAGAGTACATCACACATACATCACAAGTATATGACCGTAGAGTACATCATAAGTACATCATAGTAGAGTACATCACACGTACATCACAAGTACATCACAGTAGAGTACATCACAAGTACATCACAGTAGAGTACATCACAAGTACATTACAAGTAAATCACAGTAGAGTACATTACAAGTAAATCACAGTAGAGTACATCACAAGTACATCACAGTAGAGTACATCACAAGTACATCATAGTAGAGTACATCACAGTAGAGTACATCACAAGTACATCACAGTAGAGTACATCACAAGTACATCACAGTAGAGTACATCACACGTACATCATAGTAGAGTACATCACACGTACATCACAAGTACATCACAGTAGAGTACATCACAAGTACATCACAGTAGAGTACATCACAAGTACATTACAAGTACATTACAAGTAAATCACAGTAGAGTACATCACAGTACATCACAAGTACATCACAAGTACATCACAGTAGAGTACATCACAAGTACATCACAGTGAAGTACATCACAAGTACATCATAGTAGAGTACATCACAGTACAGTACATCACACGTACATCACAAGTACATCACAGTAGAGTACATCACAAGTACATTACAAGCAAATCACAGTAGAGTACATCACAGTACATCACAGTAGAGTACATCACAGTAGAGTACATCACAAGTACATCACAGTAGAGTACATCACAAGTACATCATAGTAGAGTACATCACAGTACAGTACATCACACGTACATCACAAGTACATCACAATAGAGTACATCACAAGTACATTACAAGCAAATCACAGTAGAGTACATCACAGTACATCACAGTAGAGTACACCACAAGTACATCACAGTAGAGTACATCACAGTAGAGTACATCACAAGTACATCACAGTAGAGTACATCACAAGTACATCACAGTAGAGTACATCACAAGTACATCACAGTAGAGTACATCACAAGTACATCACAGTAGAGTACATCACAGTAGAGTACATTACAAGTACATTACAAGTAAATCACAGTAGAGTACATCACAAGTACATCACAAGAACATCACAAGTACATTGCAGTAGAGTACATCACAAGTACATCACAGTAGTTGCACAGTTAACATCAATTCAGTGTAATGGTGGCTCAGTGGTTAGCACTTCTGCCTCTCAGCACTGGGGTTATGAGTTCAATTCCCGACCATGGCCTTATCTGTGTGGAGTTTGTATGTTCTCCCCGTGTTTGCGTGGGTTTCCTCCGGGTATTCCGATTTCCTCCCACACTCCAAAAAACATACTGGTAGGTTAATTGGCTGCTAACAAATTGACCCTAGTTTGTCTGTGTGTGTGTGTGTGTGTGTGTGTTTGTGTTAGGGAAGTTAGACTGTAAGCCCCAATGGGGCAGGGACTGATGTGAGTGAGTTCTCTGTACAGCGCTGCGGAATTAGTGGCGCTATATAAATAAATGGTGATGATGAAGATGATGAATGTGAGTGTTTGTTTTTCACTTGTGTACAGGTGATTTAATCTTTTTAGAAACACCGAATAAACAAACCTACCTATTGTATACAAACCCTAAAAACCCCTCAGGGGTAGATGTAGGAAACTAGATAAATGATAGCTAGAATCTGATTGGTTGCTATGGGCAACACCTCCACTTTTCCTTTTTAAAGGGTATGAGACTATCTACCCCTCAGAGTGGAAGTGATCCACTACTCACTCTTATCCCTATCCCTGTATCACCCCCCTGGCATTGTCATTCACACCTCCCAGCGACCGAGTGTGTGTGGCCCCCGCTAAGGGACACACCAGGAACAGGTGGTTAGCAACATAAGGCTGGTATGGAGAAGTGTGTGACAGCTGGAGTTACTCAATTATTTACTTAACTTTCCTTAATGAATCGGGCCCATTATTACCTGAGAGCACGTCTGCATATAGAGAGGGGAATTATTATGGGAGTCCCTATAATAATAAGTGGGTTATACAGTACATAATATGGGATAGCAACCTTCAAGAGATACACTTCCCCGTAATACATCATCTATGGTCTCTTTACTATATATATATATATATATATATATATATATATATATATATATAATGTGCACATATACACATTAATAAAAATGTGTGTAGTAGACATAAATATCACAACAATACATGTTTGCCTAGTACAAAGTTTGCATAGAGGAATAACTTTAATCTTCCTCTCTAAACTCACTGACATAACTGCCATTGTATTGAATCTCAAGTCACATTAATGGGTGCATCACAATTAAATATTTATCAATTATGCCATAATTTCCTGGCTGTAGTTAGACTCTACTGTTGTGCTTTGCAATGATCAGTAAATGGATTTATAATAGAGAGCTTAATTGGAAACTGGTTTGATCAACTGAAATTTCCTTTAAATAATTTCCAATAGATTAGACAGCCATATGACTCATTCATTAAAACAATATTTATTATTTGAATTAGGAAACAGGATATGCGCAAGCTGTTTATTAAATAGAAAGTTGGACCTTAAAGCAGAAACTATTACACTTAATTTAACCCATGATAGACAAGCTATGTTTGCTAATATAGTGTTCGTCTAAAAAGATTCATTGAAGGTTCATTGAAGTGTTGATCATTACAGTGATCATCCCGGGAAACACCTGAAAGAGAGATTGGTTCTCTTGGTTGGTTGCAAGACATAAATTGGCGAACAGACGCTGCCCTCTCTGGAACGGAACCTTTCTCCCTCCTCCAGACTTCTCCCAACCAATCACTGTGAATTTAATCAAGTTCCTGTTCTAAAGTGTATTTTTGGTGTGTGTATATGTGGCTATGTGTTTGTGAACCAAAGGTACTCACATGCTTATGAGGTACTCACATGATTTACAATGCCAACTTGCCAGTATCTGTTTCAATTTCATTAGAGATCTTCAGTGCTTTCTATATTTTATATAATGTTAGTTTTTGTTTGGGCAGGTAAGGGACCCCATCTCAGTTCCACTACTATAGTTAAACCCAGATCCATACTTCTAAAATGATTGATTGGTCCAGTTGTAAATTATATCAGCATAGTAAATGATCTAACCCCCTCCTCGGACTAAAGGCTCAGATTCTGTGGTGAGTTACAGTCATTTCTCAGTCTTCACAGCAGTGAATATTGGAGATAAATACCTTGATTATATCCTCATTCACTCTAAGCGGACATGCTGAGATATCAGGGTAAGCTTGGACACTTTTCTATTATTGAAACATGTCTTACTATATCGGATATGAGTGTTAGATTTTGCACCACTTACTTTTCTATTATCCAAGGTTCCTTTGAAATTTTCTCTAAGCCTTAAATCGGCCCAGTTACTGAATCTCATTTTTACAGAACATTATACAATCAGGGGAAGCTGCACTGAGTTCTTCCTTAAATGTTACTGTTCTGTCTACACATTGTGAAGCAGTGTTGGTCTGACTGACATACAGAGAGGCACTGCATTGCTTTTATTGTGTAACTTCAGCATTTTTACAATGTTTTAAATGGTTAAAATATTCAGCTTTACACTATGTTCCTCCATTTTAAAGGTCATCACTAAAAAAAACCTACTTTGTCCAGTCAGCCTGGCACCATTTAATATTTATACGCTCCCTATCATATACACTATATGGACAAAAGTATTTGGTCGCACCTGTTAATTATTGAATTGAGGTGTTTCAATCAGACCCGTTGCCAGAGTTATATAAAATCAAGCACCTAACCATGCAGTCTCCAATTGCAAACATTTGTGATACAAAATGGGTCGTTCTGAAGAGCTCAGTGACTTCAAGCGTGGTACTGTGATAGGATGCGTGGTACTGTGATAGGATGCGTGGTACTGTGATAGGATGCGTGGTACTGTGATAGGATGCGTGGTACTGTGATAGGATGCCACCTTTGCAATAAGACGGTTTGTGAAAATTCACCCCTGCTGGATATTCCATGGTCAACTGTAAGTGATATTATTAGAAAGTTGAAGCGTTTAGGAACAACAGCAGCTCAGCCACGAAGCGGAAGACCACGTAAAATCACAGAGCGGGGTCAATGACTGCTAAAGCTCATAAAAGTCGCCAACGTTCTGCTGATTCCATAGCTGAAGAGGTCCGAACTTCCACTGGCATTAATGTAAGCGCAAAAACTGTGGCGGGAGCTTAATGGAATGGGTTTCCATGGCCGAGCAGCTGCATGCAAGGGAGGAGCCAATGACCTGATGTGGACACGCCCAAGACTGTACTGTTCCGCAAAACTAGGCACAAGTGTGTCTACACAATATTTGCACAGAGCACCTTCACTGTACCCAAATCCTCCCCTCAGTTTGGGCACGTTATTGCTCCTCTGCAAACAATGCCACCTTGCTCAGTAAAACTGAGCCCTCTTGGCAGAACTCTAAAATCCCTTTTGTAGAGACAAACAGTGGCACTGATTTTACACTTTGCAATGAATGTTTTGCAATGTACAAATTGTTAGTGCGAGAGGTCTGCTCAGAATTGCACTTCAAGGTTCATCAATATATTTATTTCCTTCATCATCATCACCATTTATTTATATAGCACCACTGATTCCGCAGCGCTGTACAGAGAACTCACATCAGTCCCTGCCCCATTGGAGCTTACAGTCTAAATTCCCTAACACACACACACTCACACACACACTCACACAAAGACAGACAGAGAGAGAGAGAGAGAGACTAGGGTCAATTTTGATAGCAGCCAATTAACCTGCCAGTATGTTTTTGGAGTGTGGGAGGCAGGGCCGGTGCTAGGGTCCACGGCGCCCTAGGCATTTTTAAAAAAGCGGCGCCCCCCCCCCCCCCCCCCCCGCAAAAATCGCTTGCCCTCCTCCCTCCTCCCTCCTCTCCTTACCTTGTCTCACCACCGCCGCCTCTCTGCTCCGTCTCCTCCCCTCCACTCACTGACACTAGTAAGTGGAGGGGAGGAGACGGAGCAGAGAGGCGGTGGTGGTGACAAAAAAGCCTCTTCCCCCCCTCCCCGTCCATCTGAATGCTGTGCGGCGGCCGTGACAGGTATGGTTAGCGCCGCGGTCGCCGCACAGTTTTAAAGTATTTTAGAATTCTGTGGCGCCCTCCAGAGCCCGGCGCTCTAGGCAAGTGCCTAACCTTGCCTAATGGGAGCGCTGGGCCTGGTGGGAGGAAACCGGAGAACCCGGAGGAAACCCACACAAAGATGGGGAGAACATACAAGCTCCACACAGATAAGGCCATAGTCAGGAATTGAACTCATGACCGCAGTGCTGTGAGGCAGAAGTGTTAACCACTGAGCCACCACACTGCTCGGACATAATTTACATATAATATCTGAGACAGTATTTTTAGGTAGGTAGGAGACTGATCTGTCACTCTAAATAACTTAGTACAGTATATTTTGGGAGTTGGTCTAGGAGGGGTCCTATTTCATTTCTAGTATTTCATCGTTCCTGCTGGCACTTTGTAGTGCAATTATTATTAGAATTCTAGAACTCTGGCACAACTATCAGCCACCATGTGCCAGAGCAGCTGTTCTTCTTTAAATTCCATTGTATTTAGTATGACAGGAAATACGTGACACAATTCTGAATGGCAGTAATGATATTTGTCACCATTATGTGCATACTGGTAACATGACCTAGGAGTCTCTGGTGTGAATAATGTCACAGGGAGCAGTGTTAGGTAGTATCATCATCATCAGCAGCATTTATTTATATAGCGCCACTAAATCCGCAGCGCTGTACAGAGAATTCACTCACATCAGTCCCTGCTCCATTGGAGCTTACAGTCTAAATTCCCTAACACACATACACACAGACAGACAGACACACACACTAGGGTCAATTTGATAGCAGCCAATTAAACTACCAGTATGTTTTTGGAGTGTGGGAGGAAACCGGAGCACCCAGAGGAAACCCACACAAACACGGGGAGAACATACAAACTCCACACAGATAAGGCCATGGTCGGGAATTGAACTCATGACCCCAGTGCTGTAAGGCAGAAGTGCTGACCACTTAGCCACCGTGCTGCCCTATTTTATTGTTTTTGAGGTTTAGTTTTTTAAATTAATTTTATTTTTTGTTGTAAACTTCACAGATATTCACAGATAAGTTAGTTGATAAAAATGTATATGAAAATAACTTTAATCAAAATTTTCGGTAATTATAAGACAAACAATTTTGCTTTATTTATTAGTTTGACTAAATACACAATGTTATAAGTTGTAAGTATAAGCTGAACCAATATGTTGCTATTAATTTAACTGGAAAATTCATTTAAAAGAGAATGTATTCAGCAGCAATTGGTATAAAGTATATTACACTAATTAGAACCAACTACTGTGGTATTTATTTGACTGGAAATTCAAAGTTGGTATGAAGTATATTCAATGACTGGAACCTCACCTGGGGGTAAATGCAGATATTCTGCAACTTTGTAGGCGAAATTTAAAACAGCAATGGATTTAAAGGCAAGTTTTGCCTTTAAAGACATTGCCGTTTTAAATATCGCAGAATATTGGCAACTTGCAAAATCCGCACTTTAATACATTTACCCCCCGGTGTGATTTTTGCTTGAATGAATTTTTTTTTTATATGACAGTCAATTTTAAATCACATTTCTTATATAGTATTTGTGGTTGGATATATGTGTTTGTAGTTGCATATTGAGGGAAATCAGGGCAGCACGGTGGCTCAGTGGTTAGCACTTATGTCTTACAGCACTGGTGTCATGAGCTCAATTCCCGACCGTGGCCTTATCTGTGAGGAGTTTGTATGTTCTCCTAGTGTTGCCTGGGTTTCCTCCGGGTGCTCCGGTTTTCTCCCACACTCCAAAAACATACTAGTAGGTTAATTGGCTGCTAACAAATTGACCCTAGTGGGTGTGTGTGTGTTAGAGAATTTAGACTGTAAGCTCCAATGGGGCAGGGACTGATGTGAGTGAGCTCTCTGTACAGCGCTGCGGAATTAGTGGCGCTATATAAATAAACATTCAAGAAATAAGAAGTAAAGCAGAGGAACTAGAGCCATCAGGAGACAGAATTCTGCAATTGTTTCACATTGACATTGGTGTTGAATTGCCTCACACAGTTTATCCAGCTAGACAGCACCAGCTGAGAAAAGGAGTACCTTCCTTTATCATAAGTAAATACAATATTACACAGATATACACATACACAGTCCAGTAATACACAGTTACACACAGTGTAATAACACAGAACTGAACATACGCAGACAAACATATATGCATGGCAAAGCTTATTTATATGAGTGTACTCAGGCGGATACATCTGAAGATGTGTCCAGCTCGACTACACAACGCGCCTACTTACGTCCGCCTGTGAGTAAGAACTGGCTGTGTTAACAGTCAGAGCAGGTTGTATGGGAGTATGTCATATTTCTCAATGAAGTTAACCTCATGAATCACCAGCCCCCTGTGAATGCCACAGATTTTTTTTTTATCGGAAGCCTAGTGCCAGTATGTTTTTGGACTGAGTGGAAGAAAACCGGAGCACCTGGAGGAAACCCATGGGAAGAACTTAACTGCCCCCCCCCCCACCCGTATAATGACATAAATACTAGTAGTTGTGGGTGAGTATTCCCGGGATCTGGAATAAACCATTTGAAAGCAGTGACTTCAACACATTCTTGAAGAATTTGGGAATTCAACATCAGAGACTTAGGCTAGGTACAAACTGAAGAATTTTCCGACCAACGTGTTATCTACAACAACTTTACCTTCAACCGAAGGTCCGATCGCTAGGACTATTAATACGTACACACTAGTCACATTTTAGAAGATTAACAAAAGACTGTCCAGGCAGCGACTTTTCACCGCCATGTTGCCGTGAGCAAAGATTAGAATTTTGTACACACTGAAACGACTTATGAGGTCCATGTAACAAAATCCTCAAGAAATTTAAATAAAGGGCAGAACATGTTCAATAGTATCCACCCCAAACATCATGAAAAAGCGAAGATAACACGTTTTCTTCATACATTCGTTAGCACGTGTACATTGTACATTAGTTGGCAACCGCACATAAACAATTTACCGCTAGAAGCACCTAATTACCAAATGAGTGACAGGAGGACACTGCACCACGTGGGACTGGTGCAGGCATCAGAAATTAACATACACACGCCCCCAAAGGAGTCGCAGCTCGAGGAACTATCTGCAGTTGCTCGTGGATCGATTGGAAACTTATACACAGTACATGATCGTTAGGTGGATTGGTCAGAAAATATTAAACATTACGAGCAACCAAATGAGCCGCAATCGACATTTTGGAAAGACTTTCAACCATCGTGTCACTATACAAACTGACCCGACTTCGTATGTCCGCTGATTTGCCCGATTATTGGACGAAAATGCTCCAACCTAACTCCTTTGTGGCCTCAGGATAATGGACTTATGAAATGTTTCATTCACAATTTAGGGAAACAGATAAAAATGTGTAAAGTCTCAGAAATTCAGTTTCAATATTTGTTAAATCAGTTTATCAGACAATACAAGTTAGTCCCACATTCTATGACAAATGTACCTCCCTCAAACATTAATGTTTCAAAGAAAAGTCATTAGATCCACGCTTCCGGAAAGTCATTTAACTTCCACAGCAAGAGATAATCAAATTCGAAAAACAGTCTCTAAAATCAAGCAAAAGGCTAAGGAATATGCAGATCGTTGAAAGAGAGATAATGTTGCTGGCTTGCAAGAATAACTTGAGTTCTTTCAAAAGAAAATGTAGACCGTAAAACATGACATCCTTCCATCCATGTCCAATGACTGCAATAAAGTACAAAGGAACAATGGTTGTTGCTGGAAATGAGAATCACACTGTGACAAGAATTGTTTCATATATCAAAGAAATATTTCCATCTCTTTTATCCGAGACAACAACTCCGGAGGATGTCATCCTACCAGCGGAACCGGCATCAACACCAAGTGATCATAACAATGCGACATGGCTTATAAATAAAGAACACTATACAAGGTATAAAGGAGATATCATTATAAAGCCTACTGGGAGGCTTAGAGAGATATTATGATCTACAGTATGATGAGAATGCTGCAAACAATAATGCATTGTCTATGTTGGAAGCAACAAGAGACGGTGGGATAGAGAGAGAAAAAGCAGCATGGAATACTGTGTGTTCCTAAGAAATTAAAGTGCAAGTACCTATTGTAAAGAATAACAATGTCATTATACTACATGGTGTGCTGTATTTATATAAACCAGGGGCACAATAGAAGTCTCTCAGTGCAATGTGTGCAGGTTATGAAGTCTCAGGGCCTGAGTCATTAAGGAAAGTAAGGCAAAAAAAAGGAGTAAATGTTCTCCAGACCAAACTATGTTACAAATGCAAGGGGTGCAAATTAGTTTATTATTTTGCACATAAGCTAAAAAGTGGCTGTTTTTTTTTCCCCTGTAGCACACGCATACTTGATAGCTTTATTTTTACACTGCACTTTAAAGTTAATCTAGGACATGCCCTACCCCAGCTATAAATCTATCTCCACATTTTAAATTTACCTCCCCCTCCAATGCAACATGGTTTTGCCCAGGTGCAAAGTTACTCATTTTTTATGCTTTGCTCTCCTTAATGACTCAGGCCCTGACTGTGTAATGAATGGTTGGCAACAGGGGGTCTCAATGTATTGTTAGCTATAACGTTATTGATATGCAATGTATGTTTGGCAATGGGGGTCTCTGTGGAATGTACAAAAGAAAATGGGGGCTCTCTGAAAGCAATATTTGGCTGACAAGCGGAGTATCCACACAATATACAGTGGATATAAAAAGTCTACATACCCTTATTGAAATTGCAGGTGTTTGTGAGGTAAAGCCTAAAATAAAGATTAATCTTGTCAGACCTTGTTCCAGCTTCAATGTCACCTTACAACCCACAACGTTCTAGTGAGGAACAAAACGATGATTTTTAGAAAAAAGGTTGTTACTTTGTGCATTGTTCATAGGAGTGTAGGGGATGTCTTCTGCATGTATTCATTAGAGCAACGTTTCTCAAACTGAGCTCCTCTGTACCCCAAGGTTCTGCCAAGGTGCGTCAGGGGTTCTGCAAAACGAAAATGCCTAATGGTGGAACATATTTATTGGTGGTCCTAAATTTTTATGTACAAATTAAAATTTGTGTGGCTGCACTCCACGGGCCTGAGTCATTAAGGCAAGCAAAGGAGTAAATGTTCTCTGGGGCAAACCATGTTACAATGCAAGGGGTGCAAATCAGTTTATTATTTTGCACATAAGTTAAATACTGGCTGTTTTTTCTTCTAGCACACAAATACTTGCTAGCTTTATTATTACATTGAAATATAAAGTTGATCTAGGACATGCCCTACCCAAACTATAAATCTGACTCACATTTTAAATTTACCTCCCCTCCAATACAACATGGTTTTGCCCAGGTGCAAATGTTACTCCTTTTTTATGCTTTGCTCTCCTTAATGACTCAGGCCCCACATGTATATGTGATATCATCACATATATAACTGCTAAATAGTGGCGTCAACAATTAGGACCTAATAATCACTACATATTGATGTCATAATAGTTTTCACTTGTGCATTACATAAGAGGCAATGGGGTATATTTACTAAACTGCGGGTTTGAAAAAGTGGATATGTTGCCTATAGCAACCAATCAGATTCTAGCTGTCATTTTGTAGAATGTACTAAATAAATGACAGTTAGAGTCTGATATATCTGATATCTATAGGCAACATCTCCACTTTTTCCAAACCCGCAGTTTAGTAAATATATCCCAATGTTTCCTACTGTGAAACATAGGGATAATAGATGTTACAGAGGCGTTTATTGACCATATATAAAAAAACAAAGTCACTAGACTGCTCGCTGTAATACAGGTGACGGAACTCCATGTTGGACCGATATTGGGTGTAATTTATACTATAAAAGCCGAGCGTAAAAACAGCGCATTTATTCCCATTTGCTGAGCTGTAGACATCTGCACCTGAAACATACGGCCCAGGTATATTACACCCACATATGCATACAGACAACCAGGCCATAATCACAAAAACTTACAATTTATTTTGAAAGCGAAAAACACATTTGCTATTAGGCTTTGCGTGAACATGCCCTTACTATACTGCCTATGTTAGACCGCCCCTTCCCTCTCCCGTGTCTCCTCTCCAGCCATAAAGAGGCGCACACACCAGATGCTCGCAAGTATATATGTATGTGTGTACTTGCGCTCTCTTTGTGGGCATGCACACTGCAGATTGTTTCATTTGCACTATGCAAACTAGAGTCAGTTCAACTCAACATCATACCCATTTTTGACTTTGGCAAGTTCCAATGCCAATAAGAAGGATATATTTCTCAGCTATTGATCCACCTCTCCTAGGAACTGGTCTATTATACGTCAAAACCACTCCTAATATAGAAGTATTCACTTCAAAAATGTCACTATGTTTTATTCTCTGGCCACTGAACTCCGGTGGATATTTATAGTGTACAGTATGGAACATGTTATCCGACATAAATATATTGGACACCAGGAGGGATTTTTCTTTCTACCTCTGTTCGTCTCTAACTGGTTGTTTAGAGAGCTCCCTGGAAACGTTTTTGTATATAACGTATGGGATATGTGGGACATAAATGGCTTTGATTTTCTCATTAAGTTCCCCCTGAGATATAGATGTAATGTTGTACAGGAAACCGAGGTTTGTTGATGTTTCACATTAATTATTAAGGGTCTCCTATTACATAAGAAGTCCCCTGTTTTATTACTATTTAGCTTTTTCTGTGTATGCTTTAGGAATGTTCTCCAGCCAACCTTACTTGATTGGTTTATACATAGCTTACTGTAACTTCTATTGCAGTGTTTGCTAAATACACCGATTTTACATTTATCTTTCGTCTTTAAAAATGTTATCATAATCCTGCTCTACTCTATGTCTTTATGTTAAATTTAAGTTGTTTTTCTCTTCCCAGGCTACTGTATACCAGATAACAATCATAATTTTCGCAATTACGAACCCTACCTTTGCCATAAAAAATAGATGGTCTGATCTGCCCAAAATAGGTGGTCTGTACTGACCATGACATACCCAAAGTGGGTATGGCATGGGCAAATCAGAACACTGATTGGGTGGAAATGGGTGTGGTTTGTCCAGATGAGGGGTGTATTGTGATAAAAGGTGGGTGCAGGTGTGCATTGCCACATTCTTCTCGACTATCGAAGTTTTGACGCCAGTCCTGGCCATTTCCCTGATTCATCTATTGTGGTCATCTGCCAGCCCTGACATTAGCCTGAATATTTACCTGCTGAACCTTTTCAGATGTTGATCGGGATACAAACTTCAACTAAATCAGTCATCACTCTCATTCAAAACCCAAGCGATCCCTTCCATTTTTTTCATCCTGCTACTTCCCTTGGCAAGTGTTTTTAAATGGCCTTAAAATCAAACTTTTAAGAGCAAAGTCCGAATATCCAACCACTATAACACTCACAAACTTCAGCCTCCAGCCTCCTTTACTGTCCTAAACAACTGTCCCTTGTATAGAGATACCTGACTCTGATTAATGCAGCGATAGAACTACTGTGGGTGCAGGAGATGCAGACACACCAGGGCCTGGAGTTAAGGCCCCATATGGGCACATCCCTTGCACCCATGGCTGTTCCTACATTGTGAACAGGGTGTGATTCTGCCCGAGGGGCACTCTCTGCTCTGAAAAGAACAGAGTGGAGTTATATTCTGAGTGGGGCATGCAATCTACTGTGCAAACTCAGAAGAGAATCGCTCTCTGCTTTCCAAGGAGCAAGGGGCCAAGGAGGCTGCTGTGGCATTGCTGGCCCCCTACCCAAGTTTTGCTATAGGGCCCAGGGATGCACCCACGGTCCAAATGTAATTTGCGGAACTCACCTTTCTTGGGTGACTTCAGAACTCCTAACGATTTAGAGATGCCTTGTGGAAGAGATTTAAACAAATGATCTTATTAATTACAGACCCCTGCAGATTGCATGCACTAAGAAACAAGACGTGCCAGAGCCCATTACCACTCCATACAATTTTTTTCAAAACAAAGTCTACAAAATACTTGGAGGCCAGTAATAATTTATTTGAGCCCTCTAGCTTTCAGGAATCCACTAGTTAAAAAATTAATAATGTGATGTTGTCTAACAACACCACTCTTCCTAATGCATTTATTGAATACTTTGTGGGGTCAGGTGTGCTGCTTCCTTACTGGCCGAGCATAACCGTCACATTAATTCCGACGCACTAACTACACTCCTTCTCCAGGAAATACTTAAGTTCAATTCATTATGTAAAGAGGAGATTGCTCATAACTGAAACTAAGTAACCAGCGTGGGCTGGACCTGATTCAATCAGAGTTTCCATGTCTTATTCCCTTATCATTGCAGAGTTATCTGATAATCTATTGCTCAAAAGGGATAGCCAGTTATCGTTTATGGTAACTGTCAGAGTTTGCATTAATATGGTTAAAGCAACAAGAGGAGAATTCATTGTAAAGTAATTTTTTAAAAAGATAAACAAAATATATATTTATGTCAATGTGTTACTAGGGATGTGCACCGGCGACTTTTGAGGTCTCGTGTTTTGTGTTTTGGATCCGGATTTTCGTTATTTTTGAGGTTCGGATTTGTCTCGCAAAACACTTGACGAAAGGTCTCGGTTCGGATTTAAGGTTTTGGATTCGGATTTTTTTGCAAAAAAACATAAAAAGTTTAAAAATCAAGTTTTTGGGCTTATTTTCACTCCTAGGCTATTATTAACCTCAATAACATTCAATAACAAGCATTTCCACTAATTTACAGTGTATTCTGAACACCTCACAATATAGTTATTAGTCCAAAACGTTGCAACAAGGTATCTTTCTGGACTGCGTAGAGGAGTGGGTCACCACAATATATATTAAAAACCCTGAACTTTTATGATTCGCACCAATAAATGTACCTGGACTGCGTAGAGGAGTGGGTCACCACAATATATATTAAAAACCCTGAACTTTTATGAATCGCACCAATAAATGTACCTGGACTGCGTAAAGGAGTGGGTCACCACAATATATATTAAAAACCCTGAACTTTTATGATTCGCACCAATAAATGTACCTGGACTGCCTAGAGGAGTGGGTCACCACAATATATATTAAAAACCCTGAACTTTTATGATTCGCACCAATAAATGTACCTGGACTGCGTAGAGGAGTGGGTCACCACAATATATATTAAAAACCCTGAACTTTTATGAATCGCACCAATAAATGTACCTGGACTGCGTAGAGGAGTGGGTCACCACAATATATATTAAAAACCCTGAACTTTTATGATTCGCACCAATAAATGTACCTGGACTGCCTAGAGGAGTGGGTCACCACAATATATATTAAAAACCCTGAACTTTTATGATTCGCACCAATAAATGTACCTGGACTGCGTAGAGGAGTGGGTCACCACAATATATATTAAAAACCCTGAACTTTTATGATTCGCACCAATAAATGTACCTGGACTGCGTAGAGGAGTGGGTCACCACAATATCTTAAAAACCCAGAACTTTTATGATTCGCACCAATAAATGTACCTGGACTGCGTAGAGGAGTGGGTCACCACAATATCTTAAAAACCCAGAACTTTTATGAATCGCACCAATAAATGTACCTGGACTGCGTAGAGGAGTGGGTCACCACAATATATATTAAAAACCCTGAACTTTTATGAATCGCACCAATAAATGTACCTGGACTGCGTAGAGGAGTGGGTCACCACAATATCTTAAAAACCCTGAACTTTTATGAATCGCACCAATAAATGTACCTGGACTGCGTAGAGGAGTGGGTCACCACAATATATTAAAAACCCTGAACTTTTATGAATCGCACCAATAAATGTACCTGGACTGCGTAGAGGAGTGGGTCACCACAATATATATTAAAAACCCTGAACTTTTATGAATCGCACCAATAAATGTACCTGGACTGCGTAGAGGAGTGGGTCACCACAATATATATTAAAAACCCTGAACTTTTATGATTCGCACCAATAAATGTACCTGGACTGCCTAGAGGAGTGGGTCACCACAATATATATTAAAAACCCTGAACTTTTATGATTCGCACCAATAAATGTACCTGGACTGCGTAGAGGAGTGGGTCACCACAATATATATTAAAAACCCTGAACTTTTATGATTCGCACCAATAAATGTACCTGGACTGCGTAGAGGAGTGGGTCACCACAATATCTTAAAAACCCAGAACTTTTATGATTCGCACCAATAAATGTACCTGGACTGCGTAGAGAAGTGGGTCACCACAATATCTTAAAAACCCTGAACTTTTATGAATCGCACCAATAAATGTACCTGGACTGCGTAGAGGAGTGGGTCACCACAATATATTAAAAACCCTGAACTTTTATGAATCGCACCAATAAATGTACCTGGACTGCGTAGAGGAGTGGGTCACCACAATATATATTAAAAACCCTGAACTTTTATGAATCGCACCAATAAATGTACCTGGACTGCGTAGAGGAGTGGGTCACCACAATATATATTAAAAACCCTGAACTTTTATGATTCGCACCAATAAATGTACCTGGACTGCCTAGAGGAGTGGGTCACCACAATATATATTAAAAACCCTGAACTTTTATGATTCGCACCAATAAATGTACCTGGACTGCGTAGAGGAGTGGGTCACCACAATATATATTAAAAACCCTGAACTTTTATGATTCGCACCAATAAATGTACCTGGACTGCGTAGAGGAGTGGGTCACCACAATATATATTAAAAACCCTGAACTTTTATGAATCGCACCAATAAATGTACCTGGACTGCGTAGAGGAGTGGGTCACCACAATATATATTAAAAACCCTGAACTTTTATGATTCGCACCAATAAATGTACCTGGACTGCCTAGAGGAGTGGGTCACCACAATATATATTAAAAACCCTGAACTTTTATGATTCGCACCAATAAATGTACCTGGACTGCGTAGAGGAGTGGGTCACCACAATATCTTAAAAACCCAGAACTTTTATGATTCGCACCAATAAATGTACCTGGACTGCGTAGAGGAGTGGGTCACCACAATATCTTAAAAACCCAGAACTTTTATGAATCGCACCAATAAATGTACCTGGACTGCGTAGAGGAGTGGGTCACCACAATATATATTAAAAACCCTGAACTTTTATGAATCGCACCAATAAATGTACCTGGACTGCGTAGAGGAGTGGATCACCACAATATCTTAAAAACCCTGAACTTTTATGAATCGCACCAATAAATGTACCTGGACTGCGTAGAGGAGTGGGTCACCACAATATATATTAAAAACCCTGAACTTTTATGAATCGCACCAATAAATGTACCTGGACTGCGTAGAGGAGTGGGTCACCACAATATATTAAAAACCCTGAACTTTTATGAATCGCACCAATAAATGTACCTGGACTGCGTAGAGGAGTGGGTCACCACAATATATATTAAAAACCCTGAACTTTTATGAATCGCACCAATAAATGTACCTGGACTGCGTAGAGGAGTGGGTCACCACAATATATATTAAAAACCCTGAACTTTTATGATTCGCACCAATAAATGTACCTGGACTGCCTAGAGGAGTGGGTCACCACAATATATATTAAAAACCCTGAACTTTTATGATTCGCACCAATAAATGTACCTGGACTGCGTAGAGGAGTGGGTCACCACAATATATATTAAAAACCCTGAACTTTTATGATTCGCACCAATAAATGTACCTGGACTGCGTAGAGGAGTGGGTCACCACAATATCTTAAAAACCCTGAACTTTTATGATTCGCACCAATAAATGTACCTGGACTGCGTAGAGAAGTGGGTCACCACAATATCTTAAAAACCCTGAACTTTTATGAATCGCACCAATAAATGTACCTGGACTGCGTAGAGGAGTGGGTCACCACAATATATTAAAAACCCTGAACTTTTATGAATCGCACCAATAAATGTACCTGGACTGCGTAGAGGAGTGGGTCACCACAATATCTTAAAAACCCTGAACTTTTATGAATCGCACCAATAAATGTACCTGGACTGCGTAGAGGAGTGGGCACTGGGCACCACAATAAAATATATAAAAAACCTTCAACAGATCTGCATTACACTACACATACGGCTGCTCCTCCATCCTCTCCATCATATACATGTTGGAGTTTTAGCGTGTGACAACCTCTTGTTTTTGATAATGTCAGTGCATTTTGAATATTTTTCAATTTGCACCACACCACTGAATGTACTTTATCTATGATACGCATCTATCTATCTTGACTGCGTAGTGTGGTGGCCCCGGTACACAATTTGGTACCGAGGCCACAATATAATTAAAAAACCCTCCACATGTCAGAATTCCACCAAACAAGTATCTGGACTGCATAGTGGGGTGGCCCCGGTACCCAATTTGATACTGGGGCCACAATACCTCCTCCAAACATGGTACAGACAATTCGTCATTGAGATCCCAGACAGACAGGGTCAAAGTGTTATTGTTTGACTTTGTAAACCCAAAAAACTGTCCCTGTTGCACATAGTCGTGCAATGAAGACTGACTTTTTCATTTAAAGGCACTGTCACGGTCGTCTGAATTTCTTGATCCGATTCGGGACCCTTGGGACTAGCTGGAGCAGGAGTGAAACAGAACTTAGCAGCCTGGATGAACTTCTTGCTCATGTTCTTGCTGATTGTAGAATATAGCAGGGGAATTAGCAGTCTGGAAATGTAGACAGGAACAGTGCACTAGTAATGGAGACAGGAACAGTGCACTAGTAATGGAGACAGGAACACTGCACTTGTAATGCAGTCAGGATTACTGCACTTGTAATGCAGTCAGGATTATTGCACTTGTAATGCAGTCAGGATTACTGCACTTGTAATGCAGTCAGGAACACTGCACTTAGGAATGCAGACAGGAACACTGGAGCCAAGAACTATCCTCTGGAGAGAAGTGTGTTGTTCTGGCAATGAACAGATCACAGCAGCAGGTTTAAATAGGGTGTCCCAAACAACTATTGGCTGATCAGTTCATGTGATCACAGCTGCAGAATCTGGTTGGTCTGGAATGATCACCTGACTGCATCCAAGATGGCCGCGCCCATGCAGCAGAACAAACAGTATGTGTTTGTTTACAAAGGGAGGTGTGGATGATGGGAATGCTGCAGACGGCCAGAAGGGACCCAGGTAGCCGTGATATGACAGCGGCGGATGTGGTAAGTGCGGCTAAGATCCCGATTTGTGACAGTACCCCCTCCCTTACGAGTGGCCACTGGACACTTAGATTGGGGTTTAGTTGGAAACTTGCGGTGAAATTTTCTGATGAGAGATGGAGCATGGACATCAGAAGCTTTGATCCAGGCTCTCTCTTCTGGACCATAGCCCTTCCAGTCGACTAGATATTGTAAGGTCTTATGTCGAAACCGAGAGTCCAAGATCTCTTTAATTTCATATTCATCACCATGTTCAGTCTGCACTTCAGGAGAAACCAGTTTGGGTGTATAAAACCTATTTAGCACCAATGGTTTTAAGAGAGAAATATGGAAGGAGTTGGGTACCTTGAGGTAAGATGGTAAATGTAATTTGTAGGACACTGGATTGATGACCCGGGAGATGTTAAACGGTCCAATAAAGCGGGGAGCGAATTTCATAGATGGAACTCTGAGGCGTAGATTGCGAGTTGACAGCCATACTCTGTCTCCCGGTTTCAAGCTTGGAATGGCTCGTCGCTTTTTGTCGGCCTGAATTTTGTAGCGTTGGGATGCTTTAAGTAGAGATTCCCGTACTTGGCGCCAGTGGCCTGCAAAATTCTTTAGGAAAACTTCAGAGGCAGGTACTGAGGCTGTAGGAAGTGGAGTAAACAAGGGTACTCTGGGGTGTAGGCCATAGACCGTATGAAATGGAGTGGAAGCAGAAGATTCGTGATAATGATTATTATGAGCAAATTCTGCCCTAGGAAGCAGATCTACCCAGTCGTCTTGTGAAGAAGATATGTACAAACGGAGAAATGTTTCTAGGTCCTGATTGACTCTTTCCGTTTGCCCGTTGGACTGTGGGTGATAGGCCGAAGAGAAGTTTAGTTTGATCTGTAGTGCTTGGCATAAGGATCTCCAGAATTTCGCCACAAACTGAACTCCTCTATCTGAGACGATTTCTTCAGGACACCCATGCAAACGGAAGATCTCCTTTATAAATTGCTGAGCCAGTATAGGTGCTGATGGGAGGCCACGGAGAGGAACAAAATGCGCCATTTTAGAGAATCGGTCAACGATGACCCAGATGGTATTGAAATTATTAGAATTTGGCAAATCAGAAACAAAGTCCATAGAAATATGGGTCCAGGGTTTGGTGGGAATAGGCAGAGGCAAAAGTTGACCAGCTGAAGATTGTCTTGAACTTTTATGTTGGGCACAGCTGCCACATGCGGAAACAAATTGCTGAACATCCTGATGAAGAGTAGGCCACCAGTAGCTTCTCGATATGAAAGATTGAGTTTTGCGGATGCCCGCATGACCGGCAAATCTAGAACAATGTGCCCATTGGAGCAATTTTTTACGCAGATTCTCAGAAACAAAAGTTTTTCCCTGGGGAGGTGTATTGTCGGGTTTACTGACTGCGATGCTGAGTGGGCTGATAATAGGCCGTGGATCCACAGTGATGGAATCTTCCTCTTTCACCATAGAACGTGACAGAGCATCGGCCTTGCGATTTTTGGAACCGGGACGGAAGGTGACATGGATATCAAATCGAGAAAAGAATAGTGCCCATCGGGCCTGTCGTGGATTCATGCACTGTGCAGTTTTAAGGTAGAGCAGATTCTTGTGATCCGTATATATTGTGACAGGATAACGAGCTCCCTCAAGTAAATGCCTCCACTCTTCAAGCGCCAATTTGATGGCAAGCAGTTCTTTGTCCCCTATGGCATAATTTCGTTCAGCTGGTAAAAATTTCCTGGAGAAGAACCCGCAGGGATGCCATTGCTCATCAGCTGGTTTTTGGGAAAGAACTGCCCCTACTCCGACAGATGAGGCATCAACTTCCAAGTAGAATGGACAGGTTAAATCTGGTTGCCTGAGTATGGGAGCAGAAATAAATGCTTGTTTCAGAAGTTGAAAAGCTGTTTGGGCTTCTTCAGACCACTTGGCAGGATTAGCTCCTTTTCTGGTGAGAGCGGTGAGTGGTGCTACTACAGTAGAGTAGCCACGAATAAATTTTCGATAATAGTTCGCGAATCCCAGAAATCGCTGTACTGCCTTTAGTGTAGATGGTTGAGGCCAGTTAAGAATAGCTTGCACCTTCTCTGGGTCCATACGGAGACCAGTACCTGAGATGATATACCCCAAGAATGGGATGGATTCAACTTCGAAGGTGCATTTTTCAAGCTTGCAATACAGTTTATTCCTTCTGAGACGGCTGAGGACCTCTTTAACATGTCTGCGATGGGACTGGATATCAGAGGAGAAAACGAGGATATCGTCCAAATATACCACAATAGTATGGTACAGTAAGTCCCGAAAGATTTCATTTACGAAATTCTGAAAAACCGCTGGGGCATTGCTCAGACCGAATGGCATGACTAGATATTCGTAGTGCCCATCCCTGGTGTTAAAGGCGGTTTTCCATTCGTCGCCACGCCTAATGCGAATCAAATTGTAGGCCCCGCGGAGATCCAACTTTGTGAATATTTGGGCACCTTTGACTCTGTCAAATAACTCTGTGATTAGGGGCAGAGGATACCTGTTCTTGATGGTAATGTCATTGAGACCTCTGTAATCGATGCAGGGACGTAATCCACCATCCTTTTTCTTTACAAAAAAGAACCCGGCTCCTGCTGGTGAAGAGGATGGACGAATGAAACCCCTTTTCAAGTTCTCTTTTATATATTCAGACATAGAGTTTGTCTCAGGGATAGAAAGAGGGTAGACTCTGCCACGTGGTGCGGTTTTACCTGGAACTAGATCAATGGGACAGTCCCAATCCCGATGAGGTGGTAGAGTTTCAGCAGCCTGCTTACTGAAAACGTCTGTGAACTCTTGGTAGGCAGAAGGAACTGTCAAAACTTCTTTATCAGAGGTGGAGCAATGTGGAAGAACACGTTGTAAACAGGACTCGAAACAAGTTGGAGCCCACGCCAAGATTTGTGGAGTCGACCAGTCGATATGGGGGTTATGCAATTGAAGCCATGGAAACCCGAGAACCACAGGACTAGTGGCTTCTGGGATGACCAAAAAGGTAAGGGATTCAGAATGCAGAACTCCTATTTGGAGAGTCACTGGAGAAGTCTGATGCGTAATGGTACCCCCTGGAATACGGCTACCATCAACCGCAGAGAGAAAGATGGTCACTGGAATTTTCACTAGTGGAATGGCTAGTTCAGCAGCTAATTTGGCAGACATGAAATTCCCAGCTGCTCCTGAATCCAGCAGGGCTGAAATGTATTGGGAGTCTTGAGCGTGTTTCAGGGTGACTGGGATAATACAGTCCTTGCCTTGTGGGGAGCGAAGGGCCACTCCTAGGCTCACCTCCTCATAGTCAGCTAGGAGGGTATGTTTACCCGGTTTGCGAGGACAATAATGTAGCAGATGTCCGGAACTGGCACAGTATAAGCAAAGTTTCTCTCTAACTCGCCGTTGTCGCTCGGTGGGTGAAAGACGTGCTTTGCCTAGTTGCATGGGTCCTTCAGGGAAAGGAGACAATGCGCAGACCCGTTGAATAGGGAGGAACTTGGGGTGTTTCAGCCTCCTCTTTTCTAGAGCTCTCTCTCTGAACCGAATATCAACCCGATTGCAGATGGTAATCAATTGGTCTAGCGTTGTAGGTAAATCCCGAGATGCTAATACATCTTTAATGTGGTCAGACAGGCCCTGCCAGAAGACCGCAACAAGAGCATCGTTATTCCAAGACAGCTCAGAGGAAAGTGTTTGAAATTGAACGGCATACTGGCCCACGGTCTGCTGTCCTTGCCGAAGCCGCAGAATATCTAAAGCGGCTGACGCTGTTCTTCCAGGCTCGTCGAATATTCTGCGGAAGGTAGACAGGAAGCTATCAATATCAGATAAAATTGGGTCAGGTTTTTCCCAGAGCGGTGATGCCCATGCCAGAGCTTGCCCTGATAGTAGCGAAACAATATAAGCAGTTTTGGTACGTGCAGTAGGGAAATTCCCGGGTTGTAATTCAAAGTGTATACTACACTGGTTGAGAAACCCGCGGCAATTCTTCGGATCGCCATTGTATTTAGCTGGCGTGGGAAGATGGAGTCCGGATGAAGTGGGTAGTGAAGCAGGTATTACTGGCTCAGGCGGAGTATGGGATGGTTGACTGCGGAATAACTGCAAGGTATCCATACGTGTAGAAACATCCTGCAGCAATCTCAAAATTTGCCCCTGGTTAGTTTCTTGTCTCTCAATGCGTCCAGCTAATATTTGGACAGAGTCCTCCCTCGGGGTATGTTCCCCTGGCGGATCCATTGTGCCAGAACAAACTGTCACGGTCGTCTGAATTTCTTGATCCGATTCGGGACCCTTGGGACTAGCTGGAGCAGGAGTGAAACAGAACTTAGCAGCCTGGATGAACTTCTTGCTCATGTTCTTGCTGATTGTAGAATATAGCAGGGGAATTAGCAGTCTGGAAATGTAGACAGGAACAGTGCACTAGTAATGGAGACAGGAACAGTGCACTAGTAATGGAGACAGGAACACTGCACTTGTAATGCAGTCAGGATTACTGCACTTGTAATGCAGTCAGGATTATTGCACTTGTAATGCAGTCAGGATTACTGCACTTGTAATGCAGTCAGGAACACTGCACTTAGGAATGCAGACAGGAACACTGGAGCCAAGAACTATCCTCTGGAGAGAAGTGTGTTGTTCTGGCAATGAACAGATCACAGCAGCAGGTTTAAATAGGGTGTCCCAAACAACTATTGGCTGATCAGTTCATGTGATCACAGCTGCAGAATCTGGTTGGTCTGGAATGATCACCTGACTGCATCCAAGATGGCCGCGCCCATGCAGCAGAACAAACAGTATGTGTTTGTTTACAAACGGAGGTGTGGATGATGGGAATGCTGCAGACGGCCAGAAGGGACCCAGGTAGCCGTGATATGACAGCGGCGGATGTGGTAAGTGCGGCTAAGATCCCGATTTGTGACAGGCACGATCTTTCAAGTGTAGTGTTTGTAAGTCTAAGTCATATTATACTTTTGGTAAAATTGGTTTATTTTGTTCCTCTTTATGGTAATTAGTAATAGAATTAAAGTATGAAATAGAATTAAAGTATGAAATAGAATTAAAGTATTAAATAGAATTAAAGTATGAAATAGAATTAAAGTATGAAATAGAGTGGTATATAGAGTTGTAGTGTGGTATAGATAGAGTGGTCCACACAATATAATAATAATAAAACCCTCAACTGGTCTGAATTCCACCAAACAAGTATCTGGACTGCATAGTGGGGTGGCCCCGGTACCCAATTTGATACCGGGGCCACAATACCTCCTCCAAACATGGTACAGACAATTCGTCATTGAGATCCCAGACAGACAGGGTCAAAGTGTTATTGTTTGACTTTGTAAACCCAAAAAACTGTCCCTGTTGCACATAGTCGTGCAATGAAGACTGACTTTTTCATTTAAAGGCACGATCTTTCAAGTGTAGTGTTTGTAAGTCTAAGTCATATTATACTTTTGGTAAAATTGGTTTATTTTGTTCCTCTTTATGGTAATTAGTAATAGAATTAAAGTATGAAATAGAATTAAAGTATGAAATAGAATTAAAGTATTAAATAGAATTAAAGTATGAAATAGAATTAAAGTATGAAATAGAGTGGTATATAGAGTTGTAGTGTGGTATAGATAGAGTGGTCCACACAATATAATAATAATAAAACCCTCAACTGGTCTGAATTCCACCAAACAAGTATCTGGACTGCATAGTGGGGTGGCCCCGGTACCCAATTTGATACCGGGGCCACAATACCTCCTCCAAACATGGTACAGACAATTCGTCATTGAGATCCCAGACAGACAGGGTCAAAGTGTTATTGTTTGACTTTGTAAACCCAAAAAACTGTCCCTGTTGCACATAGTCGTGCAATGAAGACTGACTTTTTCATTTAAAGGCACGATCTTTCAAGTGTAGTGTTTGTAAGTCTAAGTCATATTATACTTTTGGTAAAATTGGTTTATTTTGTTCCTCTTTATGGTAATTAGTAATAGAAT
Organism: Mixophyes fleayi; assembly: GCF_038048845.1. Lineage (NCBI taxonomy): Eukaryota > Metazoa > Chordata > Amphibia > Anura > Limnodynastidae > Mixophyes > Mixophyes fleayi. The sequence goes on from NC_134404.1 coordinate 329,913,892, forward strand.
TAAAGTATGAAATAGAATTAAAGTATGAAATAGAATTAAAGTATTAAATAGAATTAAAGTATGAAATAGAATTAAAGTATGAAATAGAGTGGTATATAGAGTTGTAGTGTGGTATAGATAGAGTGGTCCACACAATATAATAATAATAAAACCCTCAACTGGTCTGAATTCCACCAAACAAGTATCTGGACTGCGTAGTGTGGTGGCCCCGGTACACAATTTGGTACCGAGGCCACAATATAATTAAAAAATTGGGCATCAACTGTCACCGTTGTTTAATATCTGATACACCTAAATATGGACTGCACAGTGGAGTGGCCCCGGTAGTAAATTTGGTGCCGGGGCCACAATACCTCCATCAACCCTCTAAATCCCACTCCACTGATGGCGGACACCGGGCGCACGTCTAACACCAACATTGCAGTTACAGCCGCAGTTATACGCTTTGCAATAGGGTGACTACTATCGTATTTTGTGGTCATGGCAAACGACTGTTGGACGGTCAATTGTTTTGTGAAAGACTTAGCGGTCTTACGACTTCCCTTCTGGGAAGATGACCGACTAACAGCAGCAACAGCAGCAGTGGCAGTAGTAGGCGTACCGCTGCAGGATTCCTCGGATGAATCCCGTATTGAGGAGGACTCAGTCTGGCTGCTGACTTGGGCTGCAGGACTGAATCTGATGGAGATTGTGGAGGAAGTTGACGAGGAGGGTGTTGCTGGTGTGTATCCAACTGGACCACGGGATTTAGGTGTCCCTGTACCGATGAGGGGTCCTAGCCCCAGTTCCTGAACTAACCACTGAACTATGAAGGTTATTCAGGTGACGTATAAGGGAGGATGTTCCTAGGTGGGCAAGATCCTTACCCCTGCTTATTTGAGCTTTACATAAGCTACATATGGCCATACATTGGTTGTCTGGATTTGGATAAAAATAACTCCAGACCGAAGAGGTGCATTTTTTGGTCTTCTGACCAGGCATGACGATGGGCTTTTTCATCCCATGGACATCAGCTGTTTCCCCCCCTGGTGCCTCATTTACAATAACCACATCACCATCCTCATCATCAAGTTCCTCCACAGCGCCAGCTACATCATCAATAGCCTCCTCCCGAGCCACCTCTTCCCGTACAGTGATGGGAAGGTCAGGCTTGACAACCACCAACATCCTTGGACTCGCCTTGTGGATTTGTGATAATTTCTCTTTAGAAGGCAGAGTTGTTTGCTGTTTTGTTGCTGACAGCATAACTCTCTTCAATTTTTTGTAGGGGGGGGGAGGAGGAGGAGGGCTAAGATCCGTGGGTGAAGCTGAACCACTAGTCATGAACACGGGCCAGGGCCTAAGCCGTTCCTTGCCACTCCGTGTCGTAAATGGCATATTGGCAACTTTACGTTTCTCCTCAGATGATTTAAAGTTTCTCTTTTTGCTACTTTTTCTTAACTTGGGCTTTTTGGATTTTACATGCCCGGTACTACGAGATTGGGCATCGGGCTTGGAAGACGACGTTGATGGCATTTCATCGTCTATGTCATGACTAGTGGCAGCAGCTTCAGCATTAGGAGGAAGTGGGTCTTGATCTTTCCCTACTTTATCCTCCAAATTTTTGGTCTCCATTATATGTAGCACAAGATACTGCAGAATGTGTGAACTTGGTAATATTGCAGTACCAATGGACTTATACTGCTGGATTGGTTTTGCAAATTTGGTTATAATTATTATATATTTTTTTTTTTTTAAATTTTTTATTTTTTTTTACTTTTTTTTTATTTTTAAAAAACTTGGGAATAGTGGGGAAATAACTATGCCCTTAGAAGCACAGAGCACAGGACACAGCACCACTGGACTGAACAGGACACGGCACAGGACCCAGCAGCACTACGGAACTAAGCAGGACAGAGCACAGGACACAGCACCACTGGACTGATACTGCAGAATGTGTGAACTTGGTAATATTGCAGTACCAATGGACTTATACTGCTGGATTGGTTTTGCAAATTTGGTTATAATTATTATATATTTTTTATTTTTTTTAAATTTTTTATTTTTTTTTACTTTTTTTTTATTTTTTAAAAACTTGGGAATAATGGGGAAATAACTATGCCCTTAGAAGCACAGAGCACAGGACACAGCACCACTGGACTGAACAGGACACGGCACAGGACCCAGCAGCACTACGGAACTCAGCAGGACAGAGCACAGGACACAGCACCACTGGATTGCAGAATGTGTAAACTTTGTAATATTGCAGTACCACTGGACTTTTACTGCTGAATGTGTGAACTTGGTAATATTGCAGTACCAATGGGCTTATACTGCAGGATTGGTTGTGCAAATTTTGTGGTAATTAAAAAAAATTAAAGTAGTTTTTGGTATTTTTTAAAAAAACTTTTTTTTATTTTTTTAAACACAGGGGAATATTGGGGAAATAACTATGCCCTTAGAAGCACAGAGCACAGGACACAGCACCACTGGACTGAACAGGACACAGCACAGGACCCAGCAGCACCACTGACCTCAGAAGGACAGAGCACAGCACACAGCACCACTGGACTGATACTGCAGAACACAGCACAGCACAGCACAGCACAGCACAGAACTAAACAGCACAGAACTAAACAGCACAGAACTAAACAGCACAGAACTAAACAGCACAGAACTAAACAGCACAGAACTAAACAGCACAGAACTAAACAGCACAGAGGACCACCTAACACACCCTCCCTCTACCCTGATCAATGCCCGAGTGAAGATGGCGGCGACTAGCGGGGAATTTATAGGATCCGAGTATCGCGAGATCCGACAACGGGATTATGAGTCAGAGCCTCAGTTTCACTTTTGAATTTGGCGCCAATACCCGGATCTGTCTCGGATCCGACTCGGATCCGCAACGTTCGGGTGGGCTCGGATTTCATAAATCCGAGTGCGCTCATCCCTATGTGTTACCAAAAGAAAACTCTCTGCCGACCCCCCCCCCCCCCCCCTCCCACCTTGAAAAAAACAAAATGTAGTAAATAAAATGTTCTCGATTTAACTGACAAATTACTAAACTGCGAAGTGTGGTCTGGTCATAAATAAATAATAACCCGTCTCATGAAGCGTAAACACTCCCTGCTGTGGAAAAAATGATTCAGGTCTTTATTCAAGATCAGAGATCTACATAACATGAACACTGGACGGTGTCTGTAAATGATTATTAATTGTTCCGTCAGAGGAAGCTGTGTGTGTAATGAGAATCCTGCAAGCTGCAGAGAGATCTTTATTTTGCCAGCGTGTTCCTCTGGTAATTCCCACAGGTGCTGGACAGCCGGAGTACCAGAAAATGACTTCTGTTGTGTCGTAACTCCAGGAGCCAGGACTAGTTCGTGTCCTACTGTATACTGACTTCCATTCTGTGTTCTCAGAATTAATAAAGTAATACGTGAGCTTAAAGTGATCCATTCAGAGTTGGACGTATGTATTTTCTTTTGCATAATACACCCATTTCCCTACTGGAGATGTGCACTAAAAAGGCGTTTGCGTACATCTGTATATAGACTTTGTGTCGTTGATGTTCGTCCCTTTGCATCTGGAACGCGGGGAGGGGAATCATAGGCTGAGCACAACTAGACATGGTCACATCTCCAGATGGGCCTTTTAGGAGTCGGTACTGGAGGGCAGGTGTAACTATAAGCAATGTGAATTCAATAACATTTTTGTACACTACGTTATATGTAGAAATGTTCACAATGGAGTTATCACGCATCTCACCAGTTTAGTTCCATGCTGTTCATTGGTTTCCCATGGTTAGCGCTATCTGCTGTTCAGCCTGGCGTTCCTCTATCATCGGACACCATCTTGCCAAGTGGTCTGCACATGCGCTACCCCGGGAACCTTTAAAACCTCTGCTCCGCAGTGATTGGATCATCTGCAGCCAGTTCCCTTTATAAGGGCCCTCCTCCGTTTAATGGGTGTCAGATGATCAGGTCTCTCTACCCAGAGCCGGATTTAGACCTCAAGGGGCCCTAGGCAAGATAATGGTTTGGGGCCCCACTCCGTGAAACAATCCATAGCTCTACTTGGTTTTTTGTTTTTTTCTCAAGCATAGATTATATTAAATTTTAACACCTACTAGAAAAGATAGTGCAGATAATGGTATACGTTGTAACATCATTACAATAGAGATAATTAAATTTTAATATTGGGAGTTTTTTTCCAATAATCTTTTATAATGATTACTTTTCTTTCACGTTTGCTGATAAAAAAATAAAGGTTATTTCACTCCCTGCTGGTTGCTAATCTTGGGTAAGCTCTGCTCAGTCTACCTCGTTCGTCTGATGTCACTTCATTCCCTGCACGCTGAAGAGGGGTGTGAAGCATAGGCAAACCGAGGGGGGGTTCTAGTGCCTGGAAACCTCCCTCCAAGCCTGGGGCACTGTATAATTGAGGTGGCTGGACCCTGCCCCCCACTTCACACGGCTCTGCTTGAAAAGGGAGAGCTGCGTGCACCTAACAGTAGTACACGCAGCATTGCCCATGTATATAATGTTGATAGGAAGAGTTGGAGAGCAGCCAAGCACGGACTAAAATTATAGCCACCCCCCCATGCATGCTGGTCACGCCCACTGGCGGCGTGGTGTGGAAACCCCCCCTCTACAAATCCTGCGTTTGCCCCTGAACAAAGGGGGATGGGCAGGCGAGGGGAGCGCCCCCTCCGCCTTGCCTACCTCGCTCGCCATCGAGTCTGGGGGGGGCCCTCTGGGGACCGCTAGGCCCTAGGCAGTTACCTAGGTTGCCTAGCGGTAAATCCGTGCCTGATATTCCTACTTTCATAGAGGAGAGGTGTTCTCAGTATTGGGCTGGTTATGTGATTATATTTAGATTGAACACCAAGGGCCTTGTTTAGACTTGAGAAAAAAAACAGCTAAAGGCTGCAAATGTGTATCTGAACAAACCATGTTGCAATGAGGGGGTGAAAATGCAATTCTTGATTTATAAGCAGGTAATATACTGCCTGTTTTTGCATGTAGCACACAAATACTGGACAGTATTATCTTTACACTGCTATTTAGAGTTGAATTAGGACACGCCCCCTCCCGACTCTAAATCTGTCCTCATTATTTAATCTTAGATGGTTCTGCCAAATAGCAAAATTGTACCTTACTCCTGGCTCTAAATGAGGGAGAGACTCTCAGCTTGAGGCAATGTCTGACACACTCAGAGTAAGAATGATTGCCTTACCTGGGGCTGCATGTGTCAGGGACGTACGCAGGGGGGGTTTTTGGGTCTCCAGAAACCCCTCCCCTCCGCTAACGAAGTGCCCCTACATACGGCACTGTACTATACAGCAGCCACGGCGCTGTCAAAGAAGCGTCCGCGGCTGCTGTATAGTACAGTGCTGCCGAAATGGAGCTGCTGCGCATGCGCAGCTCTCTATTTTTTTCTTTAATTATTTTTTTTCTGGGTGGGGGGGGGGGAAACCCCCCCTTAAAAATCCTCTGTGCACCCCTGTGTGTTTAGTGTTTTACTAAATAATTTGCAGAGGAAAGGGAGTTTTTCAAATAGATTAATATATTTATATGGAGTTTGCATCTTCTCTCTGTGTTTGCATGGGCTTCCTCCCGGGTGCTTCAGTTTCCTCCCACACTCCAAAAACATACTAGTAGGTTAATTGTGTGCTGACAACATTAACCCTAGAGTGTGTGTGTGTGTGTGTGTATTCTTTGTACAGCGCTGCAGATTATATCAATATATAGATGTTAGATCCTGTTCATTCAAATATATATATATATATATATATATATATATATATATATATATACACACACAATGTTTTACGATATTAAAGTTTCAAATCTGTGAAATTTGTGTTACAATCATACCTTATTTGTCACTTTTATTTTAGTCCTTTTAGACAACATTGACAGAGCTGCATGTAAGTAAATAAATACAATTGCCACATCACTGGTCATTATTCCCGATTGGAAAATCAGGATAAATTAGGCTATACCAATGATCCACCAACATCCTTATCCATCTATGCCATTTTCCAAGAGGCCCTGGCCGCTGGATCTATACAATTGGGCTAAGGATGGGCACTTATATTGCACTAATTGCTTTTAGAGTTTCTTTTTCCCCATGTACTAAGGATGTCAATCAGAGCCTCCTCCTCCATCATGTCAACCTGCTCCGGATGTGAAAGTGAGCGTAATGCACAAATTAAGTTAAATATAAACATTCTAGTTATTTAATGTATGTTATTCAGCTCAGTTATACAAACACTTTCATCAGCACGTGGCTTAGTGGTTAGCACATCTGCCTTACAGCACTGGGGTCATGAGCTCAATTCCCGACCATGGCCATATCTGTGAGGAGTTTATAAGTTCTCTCCGTGTTTGCGTGGGTTTCCTCCAGGTGCTCCGGTTTCCTCCCACACTCCAAAAAACATAATAGCAGGTTAATTGGCTGCTATCAAATTGACCCAAGTCTGTCTGTCTGCGCGTCTGTGTGTTAGGGAATATAGACTGTAAGCCCCAATGGGGCAGGGACTGATGTGAGTGAGTTCTCTTTACAGCGCTGCGGAATTAGTGGTGCTATATAAATAAATGATGATGATGATGATAAATGTCAACTATTGGCATTACTTGATGGTTTATATTACTTAATGCTACTAGTAAATTGTCCAAACTCATATCATCACTCTCTTATTATTGGTCAGCAGACCTAGTACAAAACCAAAGTTACATATATGTGATTTAGTCCCCTTACTCACTGGAATGATGACATAATGGGCCTGACTCATTAAGAAAAGTAAGACAAAAAAAGGAGTAAATGTTCTCTGGGATAACCCATGTTACAATGCAAGGGGTGCAAATTAGTTTATTACGTTGTACATAAGATAAATACTAGCTGTTTGTAACATTTAGCACACAAATACTTGATAGCTTTATTTTTACACTGAAATTTGAAGTTAATCTAGGACATGTCCTACCCCAACTATTCATCTGTCCTCACATTTTAAATTTACCTCCCCCTCCAATGCAACATGGTTTTGCCTTTGTGCAGAGTTACTTCTGTTTTATGCTTTGCTCTCCTTAATGACTCAGGCCCAATATGTTATGTACTTGTTCTACTCACAACATACAGTTTATAGAGACGTGTGTGTGTGTGTGTGTGTGTGTTTCTTGTTATTTAGCCTTTCCTTAAATTGATTGATATTACACAAAGGAGAGGCAAAATCTCTGCACAAACACATTAAGTCTGAAATGTATTTTGAATAATGTCAGGAGGTTATGAAGTTAAGGCTGATACTGTGTTATTTCAGGCAATAGTATCAAGGTAAATACAACTTCATTTATAAAGTGCCAGGAAGAAAATTGAGCAATATTTTATTAAACAGTACATAGTGACAGAGCGAAACTGTGTTATTTACAGCTAAGGACTTGTTAATTTCACACTGTCGTGATTACAATAACAGCTGCGAGGTCCCTTATTTCTCTATTTATGCCGTAAAAGAGGAAACGCAGACCTGGAGGACATTAAAAATGATACAGATGCAGTCTGACTTTATTTCCCGTGACTGTGATAAGAAAAAAAAAACAGTTTTGTAGACTTTAATTAAAGTCCCAGCCACGTAGCCTATGAAACGCCAGCCTCGGCTAAATTGTCACAAAGTGTTCCGTTAGGAACTGACGGCAACACCCCTGTTTTGATGATAGGAGTAGGGTCATTAAAACATGTAAGCAAGGGAAACATTTAAATATTATTGAACATTGCTATGTATTTAAATTAAAAAGTGCATTACAATAAAAGAAGGCTGTCATTGGACAGATAGTTCAGCGGATCAGACTTGTGGCATTCCAGGTCGCAGTATTGCAGATAGCCTCGAATTGGGGGTAAATGTGTCACACTGAGAATTTTCTAAATATCATTTATTTAGAATATTCTACAAAATGAGAGCTGGAATCTGATTGGTTGCTATAGGCAACATCTCCACTTTTGAAACCCGCCGGAAAACTCTCAGCTTGATACATTTACCCCTTGGTTTGGGAGAAATGTTTTGTTCTTATATTACTCTCTTCACTATCAAACCAGACTTCAACAAGATTTTGGGAGTCTGGGGCACAAAGTAGATATGAATCCGCTCATTCACTAGTATCCACTATGAGGATTGAATACAGCAGTAATAAACTGAGTGGGTGGAACCTCTAAATCAGTCAAACATCCAATGTACCTTGCAGGGACTGGTGATCCTACTAATGTGCTTCTTGGAGTCTAAAGCGGAACCTTAGGGTTCAATAAAGCTGTCAGTATATAGTGCAGACAAATCTAGGTCCTCAAATATTGCTTGAAAATCCCAGTAACAGGTAAAAAAACGTGTATACATGAAAACAATGGTGCGTCAATGCACAATGGCATCAGCTAACGCGTTTCTCCTGCCTATGGGCAGTTTCATCAGAGGAAACCTCTTTGCTGTTTATCAGTTTAACAAGTCACAGTACTTCTTATGGTGTTTAGCTGCAGGTGTATCTCGAATATAATTTTTTTATATACAGTGCATCCGGAAAGTATTCACAGAGCTTCACTTTTTCCACATTTTGTTATGTTACAGCCTTATTTCAAAATGGAATAAATTCCTTTTTTCCCTAAAAATTGTACACACAATACCCCATAATGACAATGTGAAAAACGTTTTTTTTGAGATTTTTGCAAATTTATTAACAAAAAAAAACTAAGAAAGCTCATGTTCATAAGTATTCACAGCTTTTGCCATGAAGCTCAAAATTGTGCTCAGGTGCATCCTGTTTCCACTGATCATCCTTGAGACGTTCCTTCAGCTCAATTGGAGTTCACCTGTGGTAAACTCAGTTGATTGGACATGATTTGCAAAGGCACACACTTGTCTATATGAGGTCCCACACTTGACAGTGCATATCAAAAAATGTTTTTCACGTTGTCATTATGGGGTATTGCGTGTAGAATTTTGAGGGAAAAAGGGAATTTATTTCATTTTGGAATAAGGCTGTAACATAATAAAATGTGAATACTTTCCGGATGCACTGTATTCTGCAATCACATTAGTGTGACTTGATATTACTATTAATTTTGCAAGCGCCTGATGGTTTTTTTTTTCTTCTTTGTTGCTAAGAGACTATTTTATCATGGAGAGTCCTGAAATGATGGTACACCTCCTTACCTAAAGGAAATATTCAAGGGTTTTGCCCTTAGCTGAACTCTTTTATATATATATATATATATATATATATATATATATATATATATATATATATATATATATATATATATATATATATATATCTCTAGGGACAGAGTCAGACTGGGGTGTGAAGGACCCAACCAGGGATTGCAATGGTAAGGGCCAATGAATTTGTCACTGAAGGAACATAGTCAATCACCAAGAAGGGTTTGGTCAGCTATCAGAGAGGTGTGGTAAGCAACCATGAGGGGTGTGGCCAGCCACCAGAGAGGCGTGGCCAGCCATTAGAGGGGACGTGTTCAGCACACAGAGAACTCATACGATGGAAGATTGCCTCTAACTACATTGATTAACACATAGATACAACTACAAAAGAGAAAAAAATATTTTCAACTATATGAATCCATATCACAAAAATGAAATGAGCTAAGTCAGCATTTTATTATATCAAAATATACCAATTAATTTTATTTTCAATAAAAGACTATTGCTTCTGTTGAAACTTATGCACTGTCTTAAGGATTGTCAATTTTGTAGATTTAACGCTGAATTTGAGTCTTGCTTTGAAAATATACAATAAAAATCAGATTTTTTATTATTTTTGCTTTTGCAGTACTGCTACCTATAGATACCCCTTGCATCATGTCCCTGCATGCAATAGACGTGTCAGTCAACCACTATGTTGAATCGCATTAGCTCAGTAATGAGGTCTTACTCAGGTGCGAATCCAGCATGTCAGGAACAATCCCCCCCCCCCGGGTTGCTTAAAAGTGCAGGGAACTGGGCGCCACTCAACACCATGCTGGCTTGCGTGGTCTTTGCCCCGCCCCCTAGCGTAAGGGGCGGTGTCCTCAGGCAATCTGACTCTGCGCTTTGTATAATAACGCAATATGGCACCGCACTGCTCCAAAAAACGAGCACTGGAGCTCCATGTACGTTATTCAAAAGCAAAACCTGGAGATCAACGACAATACCCTCC